>NC_133658.1:830943608-831040415 GCF_037893015.1 Macrotis lagotis
ATTCTCGGCATGGAGGAGCATCGAATAAAAAGAGCCAGAGTCAATATTTGGAACATTATGTTTGAGAAGCAGCAAAATGGTAGGTCTTAATAGATTGTAAAGTATGGGAAGGAAGTGAAGTATAAAAAGAATGGAAAGGGATGAAGGGACCAGATTATAAAGGACTTTTCAATTCTACTATGAATGCATTAGAATGATGTTTTTTCAGAATTTATTTTGAAAGGTTTTAAAACTGGAGAGATTTAGCCAACTTATTTTGTGGTGAAACATGAGAATTTGAGTAATGATAGACTTGAAAAATTCACTAAAGAAATGCTGATGTTTCCCTGAGAATTGGTACAAATGAATTTTTCCTAGAGAAGGAAAATGATCATTTTCAAAGACTCTAGGGTTCTCTATGTGTGACTCAGATTTTAGAGTTATCGGAAAAAATGAACCTCATCATTTTTTCCAAATCTTGATTCCAACATGAAATTATTCTCTATTCTTTACAAGTCTTCTAAACTCCCTTAATTCTCTTAGAAAATGAGAATTCCAAGAGTTCTTATCTGGCATGATTTAGGGGTATACACTTCCACCATATATTAGACTAATTCAGAAGCATCAAATCAACCTTTCTTTGGTGGGGGGAGAACCAAACAGTCCTGACTTGGTAAAAAAAACAAACAAAAAAAAACCTTATTTAAAAGATTTTTTTCTATGATGATATTATGCTTTAGGGTCTGAAAGATTCCTACAATTGTTCCAGGTAAGATCTTTTACCTAAGACCCTCATTTAAACTTCTACCTTCTCTTTCATTGCTGATTTAATATTTTTTCAGATTTTCAATAAATTTTGAAAAGAAAAACTGGATACAAATTTAATAATAATGGTATTAATTGTTACTTTTAAAAATCAGGTAAATTGAAGACAAAGAATTTTAACATCAGATAAATAGGGAGCAGCTAGGTGGAACAGTGGATAGAGCCTGGGAGTCAGGAAGACCTGAGTTCAAATCTAGCCTCAGACACTTAATAAATACCTAGCTGTGTGGCCTTGGGCAAGTCACTTAACCCTACTCTGCCTTGTAAAATACAAAAACAACAACAAAAAAAATCAGAAAAGTATATGAATTTCCTGGAAGATCCAACCTTCCACTCCTGCTATAATCACCTTCTTATATAGTTTGTTGTAAAGAGATGGATTTGTTATTGAAAGGCAGAAGGAGAATTGGAAATTCAATAAATTATGATCAAATAAAAGAGTTTCAGAGTTCATGTACATGGAGGTGAAGTTTGTGGTTATAGCAAGATCAAGGGTGTGAGGTGGGGTAGAGGGAGTAGGTTATGGGAAATGGAGGACTGGCAGATTAGGGCATCTGAGGGAGTATTAATATGTATGAGGGACCCTAGAATTAGAACAAGAGTTGGGGAGGGGAGAAAAATCGAGCCTGGTGCTGAGTACATTGAGGATGTAAAAAGAGTGTCCTAGAAATCCTCATAGATATGGTATAGCTATGGAGATTACACATGTGTTTTATTTCTGTATAATTACACACACACACATAGATATATATGTATATGCATATATATATACATATATATATATATATATATATATATATATATATATATAGTTCTGATTTCATTGGGTTATCTGATCCAGTCATTATTGTTCAAAGTCCTTGTCAAAGTTTACATCAAATATATCACAAAGGTGTCTGTGTGTGTCTCTTCAGAGAGGAAACACTAAGAATGAAAAACACAGAAGGATCCCAAAATATTACTTCACTAACTAAATTCCCACTATGGTGTACTAAATGACATCCATTTGACCCCAGAATTGTTTAAAGAAATGTTCACCGTGAGAATTCATGAGCCAGGAAAAAAATGAATTGTGTATCTAGAGCAAAGCAAGTCAAGTAGACCAGGTGGGAATTTTGGGAAAACATATTTATAAAATAAACAATTTCTTCATTTTCCTCTCAAATATTTATTTTTGTTGTTGAAGGCCTATTATTTCTGAAGTACTGGGTTAGACTCTTAGAGAAAAATGGGGAAAAAAGGATAAGACATAGTTTCTGCCTTTGAGGGACCATTACTGTATTTAAAACATGCTACTGAAGTGTAGGCCAGAAACCCTAGTTTTTCTTCCACTTATAGGTCTTGCTTCACTAGCTCCTTCAACTGAATGGTCCCCTATACCACCTCTCCTCTTGATTGCCTTTGTCCAGGTTTTAAACTGCCAAGGATGGGGTAGGAGTTTTTCTCTGAAATCAGCAAAAACTCTCTCTCTCTCTCTCTCTCTCTCTCTCTCTCTCTCTCTCTCTCTCTCAGAGAGAGAGAGAGATACACATATGTATGTGTATATATGTCCATCCCTTTAGGGAAACTTGGGAGACAGTGGGGAAGAAGTAGTAGAAAAATTACCCTGAAGGTACTGGAGTCAGGAGACCTAATCAAAGATCTAGAGTTAGAGGTCAACTCACTATCTTAGAGACCATCACCTTTAACACTTTCATTTTACCAATAAAGAAACAGGTACATAGAATTTAAGCAAGTTACACAATCAATATTTGTCAGTAGGGAAATTTAAACCTATGGTCTCTGACTGCTCTTCCCTTTTACTATGTTGGTTCCCCTTTAGATACTTATTTGTTGTATCATTAGGCACTAGTGACTGATTCAGAGTCTCAGGATTCTAATCTACCTCATGGAAGCAACTATGAATCAACAAATACTAAGGATTGACATGTCTGACACTATACTACCAAGAAAAAAAATATTTTTCTCCTCAGGAGGTATACTTTTAAAAATCTCATGCGAAGGCAGTGTCTTTTTCTCAGAAGAATGAACTTCTAATGGTGGAGGCTCAGGTATTGTGTAGACCAATAAGGAGATATTTTTGAGTAGGGGAGGTTTTCCTTTTAACCCCTCAAATCATCTCATACTCTAAGGATGGAGTATAGGTAACCTCAAAATCTAGGCAGTTAAGGTCAAGTCTATTCTGAGTGGAGTTATAAGTATCATTTTCTTTGAAAAATAAGATGCTTATATATCTTTTGATTCAGCAATACCACTATCAAGCCTGTTTTCAAAGATGATTAGGGAAAAAGGGAAAAGAAACTACATGTTCTAAAATACTCATACAACTCTCTTTGTGGTGGCAAAGAATTGGACATTGCAGAAATGTCTATCAATTAAAGAATGATTGGACAACTTGTGCTATATTATTGTGATGGAATATTGCTGTGTTATAAGAATTTATGTGATCAATGATCTTGGAAAACATGGAAAGATTTGCACAAAATAACGAAAAGCAAGGGAGCAGAACCAAGAGAACATTGCATACAGTAACATTAATGTGTTTTAAGAATAATTTTGAGTGAATGAGTTATTTTCACTATTAAAATTACTCAAATTAACCATAAAGGACATCTGAAGAAAGCTGCCTTATGCATTGAGAGAAAGATAAATAGAAATACATATAGACTAGTTTTACATGTATGTATGGGTGTGTTTTACATATATAATTGTGTCTAATATATGTATATGTGTTATATATAATTTTATCTAATATATAATATGCATATATGTGTGTTACGCATATAATTATGCCTAATTATATAATGTATACAATCATGTCTAATTATGTCTACTATATATAATATATATATATATATATTATATATATTAATAATTGTGTCGGTCTTATTTCTAAGAGAGTAAGAAAAAAGGAAAGAAAAAGAAATGTACATTATAATTTTTTGGTGTATTTGAAAGGTTTTGGTGTATTTGAAAGGAATAGCAAATTCAGTTGTAGATTTAATCTCACATGTAATCAACTTTTTATTGCTCTATATTATAAAAAATTCTTGTTTTATTCCATAAATGAAAAATAGGATTTTATTTTTTCATAAAATTATGATTAGTTTGATCAAAAGCTTAGAAAGGTTTCAAATAGCTAAATATCCATGACATCCCCATTTCCCAGTTAGTTAAGAGGAGTAAAGTTATAAGATTTTAAATAGTTTCCTGTAGCCCAACTCCCCAGTCTTCTCAGCCTTAGTCAAAACATTTTATCAGAGTTCAAACTAGAAACAATAACAAAAATAGAGCAAACAAACAAAATTAGAGCAGTAGAAATGAAACTATGTAGTTAAAAATCATCTTATTAGAAGTAGTGATAAAAGAAAACACCCTTCCAAACATTACTTACTTAATCATGAAATTTATTAAGCTGAGAAGTATTTGGGGTGAAATTATAAGGATGTCATGTGATATGGCCAAAACAAAGTAAAATAGGAAAATAGGGATGCAAATTCCATATATAAATATATAGATATAGATAGATATAGATAGATATATAGATATATAGATATATAGATATGTAGATAGATAGATATAATTTCCTTAATCTTTTTAAGGCTTACACTACACCAAGACTTCTCTGTGTATATTGTCCCGAAATCTTGCTGAAACTTAAGCTTTTAAAAAAGCTTCATGAAGTTACAAATAATTGTAACAGGAGAGTTGATGGCTTTTGTCTCTGATCTTTTAATTTTAGAAAATACATTCAAAATCTTAATAAGCTTTAAAAAGACAGCATATAGGTATATATGTATATATCTATCTGTGTAAATATGCAAATATAATAATATATCTGTATACATATGTGTAAGTGTATTGTGATATGCATGTCTACCATATATGTTTGCAGATATGTTCACGAATGAGTATAATAACATATTCCCTTCATTAACACTAGCCAAACTGGCCTCCTTATTCTTTCCCAAACTCAGCATTCCATCTCCTCCATTCATGTCTTTGCACAAGTTGCTACACATACATGGAATGCACTCTAATTTCACTTAGAATTTCTACTTTTCCTTCAACACTCATCTTAGTTGTTTTCTCTTTAAAAAAAACCTTTCCTGGTGCAGCTAATGCTTAGTGCTAACCAGACCCTTCCTCAAATAGTATTGCATAAATTAATTTCTCATTTCTCCCTATGGAGATAAGTGGAAACTATTTCTCATTTTGCTTGGTTTTCCCAAAGTCTAGTACAGAGTTTTAGATATAGCAGGTGTTTTATGAATGTCTGATTCTAACTGAATCACTCACTTACTGAAAATGAAAAAAATGAAAAGAACAGCTAAACAATCTTTAATGCTACTTTTAGTGATAGCTAGAAGTACATCACTAAACTTTTTAAAACATTTTCCACTACATAAATTTATCATATAATATGCCAATGTTATCATCTTGTTAGAATATGAATCTAACAGCATTTCCATGTTTTCAACTGATATTATGAAGTATACTGTTTTGTCAGTAGCTTTAAATTACAAAGCTACAAGGTAATACAATCCCACACTATAGTAAATTCCAATTTATATAATTGTTAATATTTTAAAAGGATGAAAAGGAAATTTATTATTTTGGGTTCTACTACCTTAAAATGCTCATACTTAGAGATGCTTGAGCTGTTCTTTTCTGATTTTTCATCCACACATCAGTGACTTCTTGAAGGTCTGCTTTGCTGGATTGTAATCCAAGTCATGCTCATTAACTTGGTGGCCCCCAAGGCTCTATCCTATATCTACTTCTCTCCCCACCCTTTACATTATTTTGTTTGATAAGTTCTTCAACATTCATGGATTCAGTGATCATTTCTATGTGTATGTTTTCATCCAATCCTAATTTCACTCCTGAAATACAATATCATAATTTTAAATGTCTCTGGACATGTAAAACTAGATTTCATATTAACATCTTAAGATCATGGGGGGGGGGTAACAAGGTGGCCCAGTGGATAGAACACCAGCTCTGGAGTTCAGGAAGATCTGAGTTCAAATACTGACTCTGACACTTAATAATTGCTTAGCTGTGTGGCCCTGGGCAAGTTACTTAACTCCATTGCCTTGCAAAAAAGGCACATCTTAAAAAAGAACACGTCTTAAAATCAACACCACCAAAACTGAACTCATTCTTTTTCCTCTCAAATAAATTCCTCTTTCAAATTTTCTTATTACTGTGCTGTTAAGGTACCACCAATCTTCCAGTCATCTGCATTTACACCCAATTTGAGGACTCCTCATTCTCATCCCATAGGACTTGTCAAATCTTATTGATTCTTCCTTTGCAGTTAACTCTCACCTATGCCTCCTTTTTATCTCTGACACTGTCACCACCCTTTTGTGGAATCTCACCTCATGCCTAGTCTAAGGCAATCAATTTTTGATTGTTTCTTCAAATCTCTATTCACTTCAGTTCATCCAACTTTGATCTACCAGTGATCTAAAGTGAAGTTCTGACCATTCACTTCTTTGAGCTTCCCATTTAATAAATTCCAGGGGTTTCCCTATTTACCTCCCCATCAAATACAAAATCTTTTATTTGTTTTTTAAAGCCCTTAATAACCTTTATCCTTCTTTTGTCCTTTACTCACCTCCATATATTCCAAGATCTAGTGACACTGTATTCTGCCTTTGCTCACACACAACTCATCATTCCTGCTTTGTTTTACCATTATACACTCAGCATATTTTCACTAGCATTCTCCACAGCCTGAAATTCTCTTCTTTTTCTCTCCTACCTCAGGGCTTCCCTGATTTTCTTCAGATATGAGTATAAATCCTCCCTTCTGCCTTTCCAGTCATCCTTAATCTTAGTGTCTTTCCTCTGTTGATTATCTCTAATTTATCCTCTTTATATCTTGCTTGTGTATAGTTACTTGAATGTTATCTCTTTCATTAGACTGAGAAATCTTTGAGAATAGGACAGTCTAATGTGAGACTGTTTTTGTCTTTCACTGTATGCCCCATGCTTAAATAAGTCCCTGGTACTTATGTAGTGGATGCTTAATGATTGCTGAGTAAGTTTTCTGACAAAACAGTTAACACCAATATGATTTCTTTGTTAGCCTACTTTTCACTTCTACTTTTTGTTCTGAAGTCTCAAAAAGGACTGTGAGGAATTTTGGGCCACCCCAAATACCTTAAACAATTCAAATGTCATCATAGTTAAGTGGAACCAGAATTAGTTTCCAACAAGAGCATTACTACTAAAGGAATATCAGACAAACTATTCAACCTTTCCTTGCTTCATTTTCTTATCAATCAGTTAGTCAATAAACTGGGATTAAAAAAAAGGTAAAAGATAGTTCCTGTTATTTAAGAAGCTAGGGTCTAAAGAGAATCTAATGCAAACAACTATGTACAAACAAATGATATAGAGGATAATTTGGGGGGGGGAATTAAAGGGAAGGCAAGAGAATTAAGGAGGAATGGCAAAAGCTTCCAGTAGAGTGTGGAATTTTAGCTGGGACTTGAAACCAGAGAAATGTGGGGGTCAAAATAAGGAGGGAGATAATTCAAGGCAAGAAAGAGTCAATGAAAATGTCCACAGTCAGGAGATGGGGTTATGAAGCAGGCCACTGTCTCTGGGCTGCAATGTATTATGAAGGGGATGGAGGTGGGGAGAGGGGCAAGTTATAAAGGACTTTAAAAGCCAAACAGAGTATTTTATATTTGATCCTAGAAATGAAAGGGAGCCGCTGGAGTTTATTGAGTTGAGAAGTGACATGATCAGACCAGTTCTTTAAGAAGATCACTTTGACAGTTAAATAGAAGATGGACTGGAGTCGGCTAAGAGACTCGTGGCAGAGGCACCAGTCAGTGGGCTATTATAGTCAAACTGAGACAGGAAGATATTCCACTCTTAACTCTTACTTAATTCCCATTTGATATTCACTCAGTTATCAAGTCTTGTCACTTGTGTTCTGTCATTCGGTGTGTCTGAGTCTCTGTGATTTTATTGTCAAATATACTGGAATAGTTTCCTTCTCCAGTCAGTTACTCATCCTCAATATCTCTTTCATCGATCCACTCTTCTCTACTCACACCCGAACTACCTTCATCATCTCCTGACTGAACAATGCATGACGATGTCCTCCTCAATGTTTTCCCTGAATCAATTTCTTCCCTTTTGGATTGATCTTCCACATAAAACCAAATTGAAACTCCTTTGCTTGAGAATTTTAGTGAATTTCCCCTGTAGTTAGTATAAAATACATAAAATACAAGTTCTTCATTTGGTATTTAAAGCCTTTCATTAGCAGGCTCTAGCCTGGAAAGACTCTGGAGTTCAGTTAAATTCACCTACTTACTGCTCCCTGTTTATAACATTCCATCTTACACCTCTCATCTCTAGTCTTTAAAGATATATGCATGAAACTCAAGTTGTTTCTATTTTTCCCAATCTTCTAAGTCTCCCCCACATTTTCGTCTGGTTATCTTTTACTCTTGAGGTTCTAAAAAGGTACATTCTGAAGGATTTATTTACAGGTCTTCTAAGCATTCTGTTAACATCTGCAATTATGTTAGAAGGTAACTGTTTAGCGAAAAAAAAACCAAGATACTCTTCTTTACAACCTTGTTTATTTGGGAAAGACCTGATAAAATGGGTTGAATATTAAATTAGGAATAAAGACCTCTTAATTCCAAACACAGTTATACTACCTATTCATTTCCTGGTGATTAAATATAGGAAATGTTTTCTCCCACTTCACAGTGACTCAGTGACATAGATTTACTACTAAGATTTTAAGTAAAGGATCATATGAATTAAATCATTATATCTAATTAAAGATAAGCTGAATCTACTACTTAAATCCACTATTTTAGAGAGTACACACAGCAGGGCCCTTAAAAATAAGAGACTTCAAAAGGTCTCTTAATTATACATTCAGACAGAGCTTTCACCCCTCCTTTATGGAATGTATTGCTAAATTTAGAGATACAAAATGTTCACCTTTCAATACACAAAAGATATTCTTAATTATAGTATGTCCCAACCAAAATAAATATAGCACAGTAAGACAGGATTTCTTATTCTTGGGACCTATCATCATTACTATGAATCTTTAGCATGTTTTCCCCCATTCTATTAAATTCAGTTTTACTGTAACTATTGGAAGACATTGTGAATTGCACTCTTGTTTTATAGAAAGACTGAGAAACAAGCAATATTTGTATCATTAAGACTTTTTTTGTGTTTCTCTCATATATTTACTCTCTTTCGGTTCAGTCCCATCAATACATTTCACTGAGTCCTCTATATATTTGACAACAGAATTTGATCTTAAATCAAGTTCAAAGACTAGCAAGGTGGCAGAGGGACTAGAATCAGGAAGACTCATGTTTTTGAGTTCAAAACTTGTCTCAGACATTAACCAACTGTGTGACCCTGCACAAATTACTTAATTGTTTGCCTCAGTTTCTGTATCAGCAAAATGATCTGGAGAAGGATATAGCAAACTACTCCAGTATCTTTGTGAAGAAAACACCAAACGGGGTCATGAAGGATCAGACAATACTGAAATAATTCAACAACAATATAGGCAGATCAATAGATATAAATTTATATCTATTTATCTATCTATCTTTCTATAAAGAATCCTTTCTATTTACCTGCTCTACAACAATTTAAATGATTTCTCCTTTATCCTCTTCAAGTTTCTTTTAGCTTCTCACCTCCCTTCCACCAAATGTTTGCCCTATCTGTACATCTGCCACTCAAATCTTAAGGTTGCTTTTCTTTTTTCTTTAGGAGGAGGAAAATGATAATGCTTCTTTTATCTTTTCTTTTACAGGAAAAGGAAAGAACAGGATGAATAATGGCAAAAATAAGAGAACAATTTTTATCAGAACATTTAGATGGATAACAATTGGAATATATTGAAAAATCTGAGCCAACTATCTAAGCACCCTTGCTTAGAGCTCTATTTTGAGAAACATTGCCTTAAAGTAGAGACATTAAATAAACATTGAAGAAATATATAAAGCTGTATCAGCTGTACAGTGTAAATAATAAAACATTAGTAATAGAATGATTCAACAAAATCTGCATTTATGTTGGCTTCTACCACCTGATATCTTGGCAATAACTACTTTAAAGAATTTTATGAAAAAGAAAAAAATGGTATCTGAGGCTTTTTAAATAGAATTTTTCCCCCTCTATATTTTCCAAATCATACAATTCACTTAAAGGGATTTATGAATTTGCCTCTTAGAAGGCTATGACTGCATTGGTTTCAGAAAGCTTATGATCATTATTTTAAAAATTTCTTCTGTAAAATACCAAGCCTTCATTGTACTAATATAATAATAATTTGCCACAGTCTAAACTATAAGCAGTTATTAAAAAAACACTGAAAATCTGTTTCCATTCATAAAAATATGGAACATAGTACTTACCACCATCTTCAACTGTGAAGTAGAAACTATCACTTGTGGCATTAGCCCCCTCTCTTAAGATATAGCATATTTTCATTTCATCAATGTCAGCTGGGAAAAATAAGAAAAGAATAAAGTGACTTTTAAAATTGGAAAAATGCAAACTATATAACAGGTATTAACCTGCGCTCTCCCCCACCCTATCTCTTTTTGCTCAGTCAGATGCAAAAATGCTTATCTAACATGCCCATGCCTGAATCCATTGTTAGATACAGAGCTCTGAAAGGAAAACACCTTTAGACTTCCTAACTTAATATCATATTGGTACTAGGTTTTCCAGTAGCTGACTGACATTAAGTTGGTAAGTTGAGTGCAGCTAAAGAAACAAAAGAGTCCAGAGAGAGGTACAGGTCTATCTAAAAATTCAAGGCAGTAGAAGAGCTTAATTCTGCTTCCCTTTTACCTCTACCTTCCCTCTCTTGACACACTAACTCTCTGAGAACCTATTCTCTCTTATTCCTCAGTTTTCCTTTGTTTTAGTTTTGCAAACTTCAAGAATTTACAGAGTATCTCTGTGATAATCTTTGAGGAAAATGGAAAGATATCTAAAAAAATCCCTATCTTCAAGGATTTTGCCTGTTTCTTTAGTTCTCCCAGCTTATTTTTTCCAATGATGGTGGACTGGCAATAAAATTCATCAAATAACATTCTCTTTTTACCATTGCAATCATTATCATGAACCAATATTTATTTCAGTAAAGTCAGACAGTACTATTTTTACATGATAAATAAATCATCACTAGATTCAACATTAGTCCAATATTTATTTGTTCATTAAGGATTAGAATTTTCTCCACCCTTTTACTGGAACTTAAAGTGCTCACCTAAGGGGAAAGATGTTCACACAGAATTGGGGGGGGGGGATAAGATATTATTGAAAAACAACAGTAAAAAGAGTACTTGCAGATAAGTGCCATTCAATTGTCACAGAATTTTCATTCTAAATCAAGGCAGCTATTATTGATTAGTTAAAACCTGCCAAAAACAGATTTATCTTCCTGCCTCCTCCTTTAAGAGACAGAAAAGTCTAATATCCAAGATTATTTTCTCAAAGAAGGAAATCCATTCACTATAATAGTCATTCTACAATTATCCAAAAATATGTGTAATAAAGATTAAGATAGAAATTCTTAGGTTGTATTCACTACACATACACACATAGACACAAATACATACACAAACATAATGTTTAAGGTATGAATACATCCTCTGTGCGTGAATGATAGAAAAAAGATTCTTTTTGTTAAAGTGTAAAGTAATTAATAAGATAGAAAAAACATCTTTAAAAACATTATCAAAGAAGGGTGACTAGGTGGCACAGTGGGGCAGCTAGGTGGCACAGTGAATAGAGCAACAGCCCTGGAGTCAGGAGTACCTGAGTTCAAATCCAGCTTCAGACACATAATAATTACCTAGTTGTGTGGCCTTGGGCAAGCCACTTAACCCCTTGCCTTGCAAAAACCAAAAAAACAAAATGAAACAACAACAACAAAAACATCATCAAAGAGATAAACAGATTTTCTTATTTTAATCATACATCAGATTTATTTCTTCTAATCTATATAATCTCATGTCTTATAAAATTAATCAAAATATAATTTATCATTTGAGTAACTAAAAATGAACTCTAAAATACAACCTCAATTTTACTGTTTGGGTTAATAAATTAAACTCTTCCAAGGTAATTTCTAATTTGTACTATATAGGACTGTGTCCTCCAATAAATTTGTGTAATTAATTTGTTCTATTTTCATATGGAATACAATTTTACATTTAAAATATTTTAGCCTGCCTGAACTATTAGTTTAGTAGTTTTGCTGAATGTATTTTAAAAGTAGGAATAAAATATATATATATGCAAATATTACACATATACAAAAATGTTTATATATATAGATGTGTATATATATATATATATATATATGTATATAATGTATGTGTAACAGCATATTTTTCTCCAGCACTAAATCCCATCAAAATATATTTTAATAAATCCTTCCATGATCAAAAGCCACAGTTCAGCTTAGTCGTCACCCTAAACACATACATCATTCCTTTTCTAGAAAAGCAACCATGGCAACTCCATAATGGAGTTTTTTTCAATCTTTCTCACTTATCTAATCTCCATAAATAACTGCTATGAACCAAGCTCTAGCCTCAACTTGTTGAAATGAGTGCTCTTTGATTATGTGTATAAAGTAATTTTCTTAGTAAATATTTAGATCCTTGCTAGAGCTATGCAAGTTTGATGGCATCGCAAAAGCAGTTTCATCATTCACAAATACTTCACATTTGCAAGTGACTAAAAGTTTATGGAATCCTGTGTACAAGAGCAGAAAGGATAGACAAGTGTGGAGGGGGGAAGGGGGCAGAATGGAGCAATGGAGTGTTGCCATGCACCAATATTTAAAAGACAGCTCATATGTTCAGAGCTGTTGGATTGGGTCTGGGATCACTTTAATTAACCTTTTACTCCATATTCACCAGGATCCCTTATTATCTGTAATACCTAATCCTTTTCACAGTGGGGAAGAATGTTTAAGGCATCATTTTCTGCTCTTTAATACTCAATAAACATCCCTCTCACGTTCTTTACATGAACATGGACCAGATGAGAGACAGCATGGCATCATTTATATGGTACATGTCAGAAGGCCTGACAAAAAAGGCTTCCTGCTGATTTGGCATGACATTTGGCATTCTGTAGCTTGCCTGTCTCTGCAGGCCCTTGGGTATAATCGGGCATTCAGCCAAGATTCAAGGAGTTGGAGTGTGAGGCTATTTGCCAGGGTCTAAAACAGGCAAGTGCTTCACTTTAACACATTCTGAGACTCCCATGTTTATCAAAGCTTTTACTATCTAAAAACAGAGCATTACTACAATCTAGAAACAGGAAAAAGACACTCCCAGTGGGATGTCCCAGAGTTAAACTTCATCCCTAAGTATAAAAATCATTGTGAGGGACATATATCCAGTTTCCATTCTGTCAATGGGAGAGGGATTTTCATGAAAGCAATCAAAGCACTTTGAACAAAAAACAAGGGGTGGGGCACAAGGTCTAGAGGTCAGTCCTGGTTTTGCACCTAAAGAGAGAGTGCAGAATTAGATGACTATGTAAAAATTACTAGCCCTTCCTGCCTCAGGCTATATGTAGAGAAAGGAAGCCAAAGCAATTGTTTTATTCATTCATTCATCCATTCATTCATTCATCAAACATGTGTTCCATATATATTATGTTCAAAGAACTTTCAGATTTGAAAGTCACTTAAGTTTTTAAAATATCTAGGGAATGGAGACAATTTCTCCTTTAGGGTTTGGAGTTTAGGTACTGGTAAAGGCTAGAGGGTAGAGGAGGCTTGAAATTAGCTAAATAATTACTTTAGTTTTATATACATATACATATATATTGTTAACCATCTTGATTTCCTAATAGGAAGTTGGAAATATGTTAACATTTGTTGTACTATTGGTTGTATATGTTGAATAGCATCTTACTCAGAGGATTTTTGATTTGGATGGAACCTTTGATAGAAGTCATTTAATGCAACTCAACCTGTCATGAAAAGATAAATTAATTCACCATTAACCATGAGGATAATGAGATATTATCATCATCACACTTTCAAAATGATTTTTCTTAGTAAAAATGGAGCAAAATACAACATGTATGAATAACCACATTATTATAAAGAATCAATAGTCTTTTTAACCTATAGTAAGGGGTCCTTAAGTGATCTAATGGATAGAATATCAGGCATGAATTCAGGGAGACTTAGCTTCCTAAGTTCAAATTTGGCCTCAGGCATTTCCTAATTGTTTAACCCTGGGCAAGTCACTGTTTGCCTCAATTTCCTCCTCTGTAAAATGAGCTGGAGAAGAAAATAGCAAATTGTTCCAGTATCTTTGCCAAAAATCAAAAGGAAACCAGACATAACTGAACAAGAGCAACAAAAATTCACTTTGCAATGATATTTCTAAAGTTGCATCTTTAGAATATATATTTTGCTGTTTTTTTGTTTAAGTCATTTTCAGTTTCATTTGGAGTTTTCTTGACAAAGATCTTATAATGGTTTGTCATTTTTTCTTCAGATCATTTTATAGATAAGAAAACTGAGGCAAACAGGGTTAAGTGACTTGCCAGAGTCAAACACTCTGAGGTCAGATTTAAACTCAGGAAGATGTGTCTTTCTGCTTCCAAGTCCAGAATTTTAATGATTGCACCATCTAGCTGATCCTTGGTATGTATAACTCTACAGATATTTTCCCTCTGTACTTAGATTTTCCATATGTAAAATAAAACAAATTATATAAAAATCAATGACAACTCTCTGGAGATTCAACATTCTGGTCAATTTCAGAATTATTTGGAGAAGTCAGTGTGGTGCTGAGAGGGTAGAAACAAAAAACAAAAACAAAAAACAAAAAAGCAAAACACTTAACTTGGAGTCACAGGAATCCCAGCTTTAAACCTTGGGAAATTCACATACCTTTTCTGGACCTTAGTTACTTCATGTGTAAATTAAAGGGATCAGACCAAATGACTTCTCAGTTCCCTTGCAACTCTCAATTTATGATGCTATGAATTCTAAGGTCAATTTTGAAATACCAACTGAAATTCAATAAAAAGTCCTCTAAAATAAGTTTTATCTAGGTTTAAAGTTACATTATTATAAACTTTTTTATTTTTATTATCACAACTATCACCACCGCCACTACTACTACTATTATTACTAATAATAGGCTTCATATAGCAATATTCTTCCAAAAAGGCAGAATGTAGTGGATTGAGGACCAACTTTAGAACATGAAGACCCTTGTTCAAGTCTTGCCTCTGAAATAGGTTGTCTGTATGATAGGTCTTTTAATCTCCCAATACCTCAGATATCTAAGGCACTAAGGTAATGAATTTCTATTTTTTTTTTCCTGAAGGGAAAGAAAATAATCAAAAGCATCATCTCATTAAGCCTTCCTACATCCTTCTGAGTTGGAATTAGGAGTCTCTGACTGTAAATTATAGGTACATTCATAATCCATATCATGGATAGAGTATCTACCTTAGGAGTTCTGTCTACTAATGAACTGACAAACTTAGATTCATTTTTTTTTTCTAAAAAGCTGAAAAGCTCTTTCTTTGATATTAGCAAAACTTTTTTCCCGTTAAAGGTGTGAACCTTGAAGGAAGAATGGTCTAGGCAGAGACATTTCTACCTATCCCTAATAATTGTTCTAGACATAGATATGACCTAAGTCTTATTTCCTACTCATCCTCAGCTCCCTAGTCAACTTCCTTCTTCCAAATCCCTTCCCCATAGAGTCATCCAAGGCTTTTTCCTCTTAAAATTCTAAGTGTTTCATAACCTTCTCAGTATCTCCCACATGTCATCACCTCCCAAACATTCATTCATCCCTCTTCCCATGCAAATTATCCCTCTATTAGCTGTCTATATAATTGGACACATGACTACAGATAGTGATTAAAAGTTTTCCTTGCTGGACCCCCAATCTAAACTTAAGTATACCATCAAATGCAAGAGTGGGATAAAAACTTTAACTAAGACTAAATCAGTGGATTCTTAATTTCTTCCTGAAGGGCAAGAAAATAATCAAAAGCATCAAATCATTTATTCTCACTTCATCCTTCTGAGGCAGAATTTGGTAGGTATTAGTATCCTCAATTTGTAAAGTAAACAATGGCACAGAGTTTAAGTGACAATCACAGTGTCACACACAGGAAGTTAGTAACCAAGCCAAAAGCAGAATCTGGTCTTTTTGCTATTCTAATACTCTATTTTTGTATTTGTCAGTGAAAGCTATCACTTCCAGAAATAGAACTCCAGTGTATTCAGTAACTGTAAGTAAAGAAAAGAGAATGGTACCTTGTGTAAACTGAGTGACACTGTGATTGCCTTTCCCCAGGTTGAAGAGAAAGCCATGGTGTGGGGCTCCTGTCACAATGAACTTGAGGGAAATGTGCAAGCTGTCCTTGTCCTCCACTTTCAGTATTTTATTTGTAATCATGAAACCCAAGTGTCCAGTTGCCAAGATGCGAAGGGTGGGAGCACCTTTGTTCACCACAATTTGAGGTGAGCTGTTGTCCACAGCAATCACCCGAATTTTCATCATTTGGGGTCTTCTGGTTTCAAATACAGTATCAGGAAAAACATAGAAATCAGCATGTGTGCCATCAGTCACAGTGAATGAGAAGCTATCTTCAGTTGAATCTGTCCCATCATGTTTGTAGCTGATCAGATTTTCATTCAGATCCTGTTTGGTGAAGACCATAACAGGCCTGGTATTATTGTACATGAGATGACCATGGATGGGCACTTGAGTGACAATGAATTTCAAGAGATGGTCAGGAGTATCTCTGTCTTCTGCAGTGAGTTCAAAGGGAGTGATAAGCTTACTTTCACTTTCACTCACCACCAGGTTATGAATAGTGACCACTGGCTTTTTGTTGTCTACATCACTAATGGAGATCCGGAAGGTACGGAAGACAGAGTTATGTCCATCAGTAACTTCAAATTCAAAGCTATCCATTTTCACCTCATCATCAGATGTGTGGATGTAGTAGATTTTGTTCCCTGCAAGTTGAAGCTGAGTGAAAGAGGTGATGGATACTCCTGACTTATCTGTGCACTCCAAGTGACCCCTCACAGGGGCTCTGGTGATGCTAAAGACTAAATTTTCATCAGGACTGTTGAGGTCACTAGTGCTCAGTAAGTCTGTTGTGAGTGTGACCCTGCCACCTTCTCTCAGAGATACTCCCTTGCTTATTACATCTGGGAAAACCTTGTCGATACTGCCAATGGACACATAAAAATATCGGTCAATGAGGGGATTTATTCCATCAGTCACATCAAATTTGATAAGGTCCCGAATACCTTCCTGCCCCAAATGCACATATTGAATTAAATCTCTATCAACATCATCCTGGGTAAAATTCATGCCCAAGGTGATATTCTCAACCGACTTATCAGGTCTTCGTCTTTGTAACAGACCATGCCCTGGTCCATAACGAATTATATAAACCAAACTTTTGTCTTCAGAGTCTAAATCAGTTGCCATCAATATCTTGTTGTTGATAATTTTGGTTTCTCCTATTTCAATTTCTAGTCCATTATTGATAGTCATTCTGGGGGTCTCATCATCAACAGGAATAACCAATATGATCACCCTTTTTTCCACTGAATACTTTCCATCAGTTAACTTTATGGCAAAGCTATCCTCCTGAGTCTCAGAGTCATCATGCTCATAAATAATGCTAGAACTCTCAATGATCTGATCCAGGGTGAAACTTTCCACCAAAACTGTACCGTTTATCAACTGGTTCATGATGTGACCATGGGTGGGCAAACGGGTGATAACAAAAGTCAGATCATCTGCAGGAACATCTCCATCAGCAGCATTAAGGATGGGAGTATCGATAACTAGACTCATGCCTTCCATCACCATAAATTCTCGCATAAACATTTCAGGTGGCTCATCATTGGTTGGAATGATCACAATGGGAAAAAAGTGTCTATGAGAAAAATTAATCCCATCAGAACATCGGAATGCAAACCGATCTTCCACTGGTTCCACGCCCTTGTGGATACTCTGGGCATAATAAATATGACCCTGTTTAAGGTCTTTCAGAGTAAAGGCACTGATGGCTATTCCTGCTCTTGATTTCTCTGAGCCTGGAGCTGGGGAAATATTTTCAACATATCCTGAAGAAGGCTGAGTCACTATAGTACATAAAATGTCATCATTAGGGGAATCAATATCCTCAGCACTAATATGGGAAGTAGTAATTACTCTTTTATCCCCCTCTACCACCATAAATTGCTCACCCACAGTGACCTCTGGGGCCTGATTATCAATGGGGAGTATAGTCACCAACACAGTAACCCCCTGCACAATGTTGCCACCAATACGCCATTCCTGAGACATATCTGATAATGTCAAGTTGAAAGAATCCTCCTTGGGAAATGGGCCTATTTCACCACTGGTGTGAGCATAGACAACAGATCCCTCTAGGATCTCCCTCTGTGAAAATTGCTCAGCTGGGACTCCATTGACCAGGATTTCCCCATACTGTGGAGGGTTTTCCAAGAGAAAAGTCAACATCAAATCGTCAGTGTCCTCATCAGTACCTTTGATTATATGAGCTGTGATTTCAGTAGCTTCATTTTCTAACACATCGAGGTAGGAGCCCAGGGTACCAGCAGGCAAGGACAGAATGGGTACCTCATCATCTACTGGGCGTACATTTGCTCTGAGTGTAATGGGTACCACATGAAGGCCATCACTCACTTCTATAGAGCAGCTGTCACTTGGGGACTCATCCCCATTGTGGACATAAGTGATCCTGCCCTGAACAATGTCCTGCAAATGAAAGAGTTCACCTACTATTAGCTTCCTTTGATTTAACTGCAGTTGACCATGCTTGGGAACCTGGGTGAGGGTGAAGGAGATGCGGGTAGCATCAGTGTCCACATCAGTAGCATGCAATTCTGTTTCACTCAGGATGTGCTGGCCCCTCTCCTGGATGGTGAACCCTGTATTGAGGATCTCGGGGGGTTGATTATCCACTGGCTGCAGATAAAAGGTAAAGGTTCCTGGAACCATATTCCCAGACTGGTCCTCTACCCGGTACTGGAACTCAGCTACTCGTGCAGCCACCCCTAATTCCTGGTCTGGGGGTCTATAAGCAATTTTGTGGTGGTTGATCTGGGCCTGGGTGAAATGGGTCACTGCAACTGAGGGATTGTCAGTTAAAACCAATGTGCCCAATGGGACTGGAGGATGATTTTCATCAGTGTCTGTGGGAGGCTGAGTCACAATGTAGCGCAGTTCTCGGTCATCTGTGTCCAGGTCAGTATAGCGCAGCCACTTCTTTCTTAGTGGAGTGAGCTGGTATTCTTGAACCACCATCCTCAATGGGCAGCCACTGCCCAGTTCTGGAGGTAGACGATCCACAGGATGAATACGCACTACGAACTTTTGTAGTCCTGATTGGTTGGGGGGGTCATGGTCATCCTGAACCCTGAAGAGAAACTGATCCATGACAGGACCCAGTCCAGGACTGTGGGGACCAATGTGCCGATAGAACAGTCTCCCCTCAACAATATCCTGCTGCCGCCACTCTATCACTGATCTTTCATATAATGTACCTTTCTGGGAGTCTACCACTTGCCTCCAGGGGCCTCCAGAAAAGTCCTCCCCATCCTTAGGTGGATGGGTCTGGCGGAGTAGCAATTGTCCTGCTGTTGAGTAAGGAGGCTCCAACACAAAGAGTATCATAGAATCATCAGAGTCAATATCCGTGGCACTCAAAGTCAGGGGTGGTATTGCAACAGTATCACCCTCAGCCAGCACCAGTCCAGTATTAGCATTGAGGACAGGTGGCTGATCATCCACAGGCACTAAGGTAATGGGAAAGAGGAATTGCACCTGATGCTGACCTCCATCTACCATTCGAAGCACCAGGTTATCGCTCAGAGAGCCATCACTGTCATCATGCTGGTAGACCACCTGTCCAGCCTCCAGCTCAGCTACTGTGAAGGTCTTTCGTGGTGGCCCAGAACCAGGATCTCCATTAGGGGAACCCAAGAGGGCCAGATGCCCATGCTGAAGGCCAGCCACCACCTCCAGTCGCACATTATCCAGGTCATCCTCATCACTGATGACCAGATTGGAGGGTCCACTTCCTGGGGGGCCAGTGAGGGGCCGGGACTGACCCTCATAAAGGATAAGGCCAGTATTTCTGGTGACCACAGGAGCCAAAGTGTTCATTGGTTTCACAACCACCATGAAGGCAAAAGGATCTGAGGCTGCACCCTCTGGATCTACCACCTCCAGCTCTAGTTCAAACAGACGCTCCTGGTCAGAATCCTCTGCTGGGGGCTGGTAAGCAATTTTGAAGAGTCTCAGGTCCCGCTGGGTGAAAGAAGACAGAGGTAAGCTGCGGTCATCGGTGCTCACCAAGTAGCCTTGGCCCTGTTGGAAAGGCGAAGTGAGATTGAAGACCAGCAAGTCGGGGTCCGATTCAGCATCCTCAGCAGCCAACATGTCCAGTGTTAGGGCTGTCAGCACAAACTGGTCCACCTCCATCATCATCATGGCAACAAAACTGGGCTTGGGTGGGGTGTTCTCCGTGCCTCCCCGGATCCGCACCAGCACCTGGAAGTGCTCGCGTTTCAAAGACGGGCTTCCCACGGCAGCACCTCTGGGGTGCAGCTCCACCACCATGGGCACCCAGTCCCGATTTGGGGAGCGACCGGGCGCTGTATGTAGGTATCGCACTCCTAGTTCTAGGAAAGCGCTGCAGTCCATCATGAGAGGCTTCCCAACTCTTCCTTCCCCTACCTCTTCCCTCTCTGCTCCTAGAGCCGGTGGATAGTGAAGCAATTTCCCATAGCGAGGGAGAGCCCCCGGCCCAGAGACGATGCCAACCCTGCATTCCTCAGTCTCGGGCTGATAAGTGAATTCCAGGCTACGACGATCTAACGGATTGCTAGTACCCAGAAGCTGTTCTACGACCAGGGGCAGGTTCCTGGTCACTATCTCCAGCTGGGTAAAGACTACCTCCACCTCCAGCACCAGGGGCAGCACCAGTGACCCGCTGGGAGTATCGTAGCGCAGCTGCAATCGCACTCGGTCCCGGGAAGGGCTGCGGGCGCCCAGGTGCGAGTAGCTCACCTCTCCGGGTCCAAAGTCGCAGGGAAACCGCTTGGGGCGGAGGTGACCAGGGAGCTGAGCCAGCGCGTCGTTGTCCAGCACCACCACCTGGCAGTGATCCCCCGGATGCACCTGCAGCACCAGGTCGTGCAGAGGGTCCAGCCAGACCGAGCGCCCGAACGGTACCCGAAGACCACGGTTGGCCAGCACTATGACCTCTTCTGCTGGGGCTCCCGATGACCCGAGGAAGCCAGGGGCCGGCAAAGCAGAGCTGGGGCCATCCGGTCGAGCGGAGACCCACCTCAGTTGGCACAGAATTAGCAGTAAGAGTCTGGGTAGCCGGCGGACCCGCGCCGGCCGAGAGGTGACAGAGCGCACATTCCCCGGCTGCCCTGGAATGGTCCCGAGAGTTCCTGCAGCTCTGCTGGCGCCGTGGTGCATGATGCCGGTCCTTCAAAGTCAGCAGCCCCCTTAGGAATCCAAGGGGGCTGAGCAAATCTGCCGGGTCCTCCAATGGTCCGGAGTAAGCGGGCCAGGCGCAGAACACAGTGCAATTCAACTTGGCGCTACGGTTCAAAGGCCGGCTCTGCCCTGCCAGCTCCACCTTCTCCAGGGCTCCAGACTCCTTTGCTAGGATAATGCTACACTCTGAGTTTTACCCTGTCCGCTCCTAGGCAGGTCCTGGGGGACCCGGGGAGTGAGAGAAATCCCGCCCCTCGCCCCCCTCTTGCCTAATGGGTCCTTTGGAGAGGAGGAACCCTCGGCCGGGATTGGGTACAAGCTTCTGCCAATCAGGTGGAAGGCAGAGGCGGGGAAAGGGTAGGGTGAGTGAAGGGGAGAGAAACTGCAACAGGTTTTTCTTAGCGATCTGGGGGAGAAAGACTTTCTCCAAAGCAGCCGGGTGTTCCCCACACTAGCAAGCTTCCCTACTCTGCGAGGTCCAGGTTCCGGCTGCTGGTGGAGGTCAGCTAACATGCTATACAGATGGAAGTTCGGGGAATAATTTTCCTTTGGGGTTTGGGAATTCTCCATTCTCCTCTTTAGTACAAACTTGAAGTCCAGCCCTTCCCTTTAGGAAAGAGGGGAGGGAAACTGTAACTAAAGCTTGAACTCAAATATACGGACCCAGTCCAGAAATCAAGGCAGTTCAGGATGAACTTCAGATTTTCAGGTGAATAATCAGAAGAGGGCCCAAACTTCTGCTCTTTAAGAAACAATGGACTGAGCTTTGGGTGGCTTTACAAGTCCTTCTTTCCCCACCCCCTTTGCTATCAAAGTTCACAAACTAAGAGAAAAGGGCACTTGGAATGCGTGAGAAATGCAGTCTGAGCACAGTCCTGAAAGAACCAAATTAAGGAAGGAGTTGGAAAGAAAGTGACCCCAGGCGCTTAAAAAGCCGGGAAGGGCTTGAAAAGCTGTCATTAGAGATGTTCCTGTTCCCCTTGCAATAATTAGACCAAGTACAGACTAAATCTACTTGTCAGCATCACATTTCTTTGCATGTAAAGAGAATTGATAAATATCCAGAGGGCAAGTGAATATAAATTGGATCGAGTTTCACAGTAGTCAGAGCTGAAAAAGTCATAGCTTGAGCTCTTCCTGCCCTCTTGTGTTTATACCTTTTCGTTGATATTTCTTTCTTTTTTTCTTACAATCGTTAATACAATTTCCTATGTGTTCCTTCCAATAATTTGGCAGGTTTACTTCACATTAGAAAAAAAAAAAGGTACTATATAAACACTATTTTAACTGTAATCTAAAAAAGAAAGAAAGAAAAGAAAATGAACAAGCCATTCCCTCCCTGTACATCTTAGACCAAAGGCATACTTGGTGATTGAGGAACTGACCATATTTGAGGGCTGGGGTTAGAAGATTACAAGTGTAAAAACCATTTATTTTATCTCGGTCCATTTTAAAACTAAAAAATGTAAAAAAAAAAAAGTATTTTCAGTTTTTGTTTTGTGATTTTTTAGTCTGAATTCAAAATCATAGTTTAGCAATAACCTTAGAGATTATATAGTTTCTCATTTAATAAGTCTAATAATTAAGAGAGGTGAAATTATTTCCCCAAAGTCACACAGCTACTTAATGGAAGAATAAAAACCAGAACCCAAGTATCTTTACTACTCTTCCAAAATTCTTTCATCTGTATCATGGAAATTTCATATACTTTGTATACAGTACTTGTACTGTAGTTTATACCATCCCCCTGTTCATGAAAAAGTGTGTTGTGAATAATGAATCTTGTAGGGGCTAAGGCAGGTACACTAATGATGTTTGTCCTTTCTCAAAGAAGACCATATTGCCACGACAAGCACATAAATTGGATTTGAGTGAGGGGTGTTTTCCTAAGTCAGTAGCCTTATGTTCTCTCCAGAACTATCTAGATTCAGTGTTCAGATCCGGATCAGAACAATTGGAGATGGCCCTGGTTGTGAGGTAATCAGGATTAAATGACTTATCCAAAGTCACACAGCTAGTAAGTGTCAATGTGTGGATTTAAACATGTCCTTCTGACTCCAAGGTCAGTGTTCCATCAACTGTACCAGGTTAACTGCCTATATTTAACTAATATACTGTGGGTGACTCTGTGAATTGGTTCAACAATTTGCAAACTATTTTGAAATTATGCCTCTAAAAGCAATTAAAATATACATACCTTTTGAGCCAGAGATCTTACTGTTAGGCATATTCTTCAGAGTAATAAAAGACAGAAAGAAAATCTCCCATACATCAAAATATTCATATCAGTACTTTAGTGGTAGCAAAGAACTAAATACAAAATAGATGCTCATGACTAACAAGTTGTAGTACATTAATATAATGGAATGTTACTCTTCATCAAGCAAAAATGAGTATGAAGAATTTGGACAGACATGGGAACCTTTAAGTGGTGAAGTGAGAAGGAAACACAGTCAAGAAAGCAGAATATCGAGTGGTTATAACAATGTATACAAAAAGAAGCTAAAAAAAGAAAAGAAGGAAGGGGTGAAGGAAGGAAGGAAGGAAGGATGGAAGGAAGGAAGAATGAAGGAAGGAAGAAACTGAATTCTGTGTAGCCCTGTTGACCATGTTTGGCCCTAGAGAAGAAATGAAATATATGTCTCTCCTCTTTGCAGAAGTGGAAGAAAATATGTATAGAATATTGCACAGATTATTAAGTTGTTTGTATGGTTGGTATGTTTAATCTTACTGAGCTGGTTTTTCTCTTTATTTTTTTAATTCTTGGTAATAAGGGATGGATGAGTTAGTTCAGGGAGTAGTGAAGAATGTAATAAAAATAAAAGTGATGTAAAAACAAGATATCCCTCAAAGGCATTTTTTAATGCTCAGAATAGTACAATGAAACCATTGTAAGTGACAAGAAATTCTTCAGTTTTGCAAAACAAGAATTAAATGAGTTAGAAAATTTGTGATTTGTTACTGAGGCAGTGAAGCAGTACAATGGTGGATTGGGTAGTGGATCTGGGTTCAGGGAGACCTGAGTTCAAATTCTGCCTCCAAAAGAAGCTGTCTGACTGTAAGTACATCTGTAAGGTCAGAATGACAGCAACAGCATCTACTCCCAAAGTTGTGAGGATAAAATGTGATAAAATTTATATAGGGTTTTGCAAATATGAAAGTGCTGTTGAAACACAGAAAAGTAATGTACCTTGTGGTGGTCTTACAGTCTTGTCCAACTCTGAAAACTTATTTGAGTTTTTCTTGACTATGATACTGGAATGGTTTATATTTTCCTTCTTCAGTTCATTTTGTATATGAAGAACTGAGGAAAATAGGGTTGAATGACTTGACCAAGGTCACACAGCTAATAAGAATCTGACATTGGATTTGAACTCAGATCTCCTGACACCAGGTGCCTAGCTGCTCCAAGGCTTTGATCCTAAACCTCTAGAGAGGACTCATTTCCTTCAAAGGCAATCTATTCCATATTTGGATGGCTATAATTCTTAGGAAGGTTTTCCTTAATTCAATTCAAAATTTATTCCTTTTGTATTGTTTCTACTTTTGTTTTCTAAGGTCAAACAGAAATAGGCTGAATCCTCTTTCATGTGATAACACTTGAAATACTTGGAAGTCATATTGCTGTCTGCTGCAAGTAGCCAAACTGCAGAACTCAACTTAGTTCCTTTTCAATTCTTTAGATGAGATTAATTCAATAAAGGAGGCTGTCAGGTATTAGAAGGTAAAGGATAAAAGGGAGAAAAACCTAAATGGCAATTTTATGACAATTAACATTTGCTTTAGAGATTATTCAGAATTGAAAGGGGTCCTTAGAGATTTTCTGGTCGTTGTTATTCAATTGTGTCCAATTCTTCATGATCCTTTAAAAAGCCCTGTGAAGTATGTGCTGTTTTCAACCAGATGAAGCAACTGAGACTGATCAAGGTTGAATGACTTCTTCAGGATCAAATAGTTAATAAATATCTGAAATAGTATTTGAACTTAGGCCTCAGTTTCCTCAGCTCAGACACTCTGTCCATTATACCACTTAGAATGTAGGAGATACACAGCAACTTATTTTTATGTCCATAATTCATCTCCTCTTTTTCTTTTTGGGCACCCTCAAATTTTTATTCCTTAGATTGCAAGGTGTTTTACAATTCTAAACCACAGAGTGTCATGGAGAGAATATTTCCATTTAAAAGACATTTTTTTTGTACAACTTTACAGAATTATGGGAATTCAGGATTGAAGGAAATTTCTTTGCTCTACTGTCTAATTAATTCATACTTGAAAAGAAATTCCCACTAAAATGTGAATGACAAATGACCATCTAACCTTCAGTAAGGAGAAGCTCATTAACTTCTGAGGCTGACTATGTTACTTTGAGGGGCAGCTAAGAGGTGCAGCTCTTTAGTCTGGAGGACCTGAGGTCAAGTCTGGCCCTACACTTACTAGCTATATGACTCTGGGCAAGTCTCTTAACCCTGATTGCCTCAGTTTCCTCAAATGTCAAATTATCTTGAGAAGGAAATAGCAAGGCTTTCTAGTTCCTTTGACAAGAAAATCCCAAATGGCATTCTGAAAAATTGAACACAACTATTAGATATGACAGTTCGGTGACAATGAATAGACTTCCAGGCCAAGAATTAGGAGAAGCAAAGTACAAATCTGACCTCAGACATTTACTAGCTGTGTGACCCTGGGCAACTCACTTAAGCCTACTTGCCTCAGTTTTCTCATCTGAACAATGAGTAGAAGAAGAGAATGGCAAACCACTTCAATTATCTTTGCTGATAAAATCCCAAAAGGGATCACAAAGAGTCAGACATGACTAAAAGAAAAACATCAATGTGTTACTTCGGGAAAACTCTAATAGAAATATTTTTTTTTATTCAAAACCTAAACTTGCCTCTGTGTATCTTTAATACACTGTTCCTAGTTCTGCCCTCATCAACCAAACAGAATTTTTCTGTTTCCTTTTCCGCATGATAGACTTTCAAGTAGTTGAAGACAACTATCATATATATATATATATATATATATATATATATATATAGAGAGAGAGAGAGAGAGAGAGAGAGAGAGATATGCTATATATATTATATATATGCATATATATATATATATATATATATATATATATATATATATATATCCCCAGTCTTTTCTTCTTCTTCAGGGAAAAAACATCTCTATTTCCCTTTCATGGATCCTCATATAGCATGGACTCAATGTCCTTCACCATCCTAAATGCTTCCTCTGGATGTTCCATCAATTTCTGCATTGAAGTACAATCCAAAGAAAGGAACTCAATACTTCAAGGTTTTCCTTTCTTTCCTTTTCTTTCCTTTTAAATTTCAACTTTATTTGACTTACAAGAATTGATAAGATCAACATCCAAAGTATGATAGTATGCTGGAAGGATAGAGTTCACTAGTTTGTTTGGGGGAAAAAGAAGCCTGTCCCACAATTAAGTTAAAGTAGCCCGAAGAACTATCACCTCTTTATTCATAGGAGTTAAGGATTTTAAAGGAGTCCAAAACTATATAACTATAAAACTATATAATGATAATTATATATATATATATATATATATATATATATATATATAATGCTGAAAGATTATACTTTTGACTCATCAAACTTGAAGTCCTTCAGAACTTTTTCAGAAAAACTAATGTCCAACCATGGCTTCCCATTCCTGTACTTGTAAAATTGGTACTTTAAGTCCAAGGGGCAGAATTAATATTTATGCTTTCTGAATTTTGCTCTATTAGATTTAGTACAGCATTCTAGCCTGCTATATTTTATTTGTTACAGCTAAAATTTTGATAAACTATATCTATAGCATTCCCCTGATTCATAACTACAATGGCTAAAGTGGTTTAATGTTAAATTATAATCAATTTCAGCTTTTTTGTTGTTCTTATTTGATGCTTACCATGACCAATACCCCCCATATTCTTTTCTTATAGTATTTGTGATATGAAGTCAGGAAACCATGGGTACAAATTCAGCCTAGGACAGTTCCTAGCTGTGTATGTGACCTTTCTGGATTCCAGTTTTCTCATCTGTAAACTGAGGGGGTTGGACTTCATGATGTCTAAGGTCTCTTCCAGTATAAATCTATGATTTTATGAGATGTACAAACCTTTGGACCCATTTATTTTCTATTCAATATATATTTCATAGCATAATTTTCCTCCTTCTATATGTCCCTCCTCCTGTACACCTTTGCAATGAAATAACTATGTATCAAATCATACATTGATTTAATTGTAGGTTCCTGTCAGTGTTGGAAGAATATGGTGAGGTCAATAATATATAGAGATGTATGTTTTTAAAGTGTTCTTATATCTTCTTGTTAATATGTTTTCAATCTATGGCCATACCTAGAAGTCATGAGAAACACTGTGTAGTGAACACCAAGTTGGTCACTGAGTCAGGAAGATCACACTTCTGACACATCCTGGCTGGGTGATCCAGGACTAGTCACTTAATCTCTCATTGCTCTGAGGGTTGTAGAGAAGTAGCTAATTTGTATTGATAGAAAGTTTATTAATCTTTGAATTCTCTATATCTGTGAAATGGTATCTCCAGTTCCTGTTTCTAAGAGAGAAAAGACAAATTTTAGACTTAAAAAGGAATA
Source organism: Macrotis lagotis (assembly GCF_037893015.1). Classification (NCBI taxonomy): domain Eukaryota; kingdom Metazoa; phylum Chordata; class Mammalia; order Peramelemorphia; family Peramelidae; genus Macrotis; species Macrotis lagotis. The sequence goes on from NC_133658.1 coordinate 830,971,647, forward strand.
TTTTGTTATTTGAAATGGGGAAGTTTTGATGATCAGTAGATTACAGTGAAATCTCTGGTCTGAGAATCAGAGATTCAGATCTTGTCTCTGAAGCTTATTTTTGCATAGAACCTTGAACAAGTTCTTCAGTGTCCCACTTTTCTCATCAGTAAAACGAGAAGGTTGAACTAGATGACTTCTGGGGTTTTGTTCAACTCAGAATCTGTGACTTCTTTGGGATAAGTTACCTTGTTCGTGTCAAATGCAATGTTTATCACAAAATGATACAAGGCACTCTTTTTTTCTTTTTTAAAATTGCAAACCTTGGCTTAGAAGACTCACTTGAGGAAATGCCATAATTCAAATGCACTTACCTACATTTTATGTCAACTTGCTTTTTGACTGGGGAAAAAAAACAGATCAACTGGGAGATCAATGAGATTTCCTTTTGACTTCAGGGTTTTCCTTTCTTTCCTATTAAATTTCAACTCTGTTTGACTTACAAGAATTGATAAGATCAACATCCAAAGTATGATAGTATGCTGGAAGGGTAGAGTTCAGTAGTTTGTTTGGGGAGAAAGAAGGCTGTCCCACAATTAAGTTAAAGTAGCCCAAAGAAAATCAATAATCTGTATTTTTTTTAAAGTTACCTTTTTTAAAATAACAATTCCTAAGTACTTTGGCTTTACTTCTTAATTACTCCTTGCCTCCCCCTAATGGCGTGGCACAGGTATTGAAAATTGCATTTTTTCAGTGAATAGAAAAAAAAGTATTAAAATAAAAATTTGTAATATTTGTTCATACATTCATCACTCAGTATAAATATAGAGACAAATGGTTAATTTGAAAAGAGATCCTAGGCAGTAACTAATTAGGGAAGGGCTTTCATCCATATTCCTTAGGCTTAGGGAAATTGAGATTCTATTTCATTACAATGCTAAAAATAAGAGCTCATTCGGGACAGTTAATTTCCTGAAAATAAAAATAAACCTGTAATAATTTAGAGAATGTAAGAAGATAGAATAGTGAGAAATATAATTGCCTAAACTGAAATATCAGACACTGGAACCTAGGAAGCACTAAATAAAAGCTTATTGATGGACTGAGTTCAGCAAATAATTTTATGTAACTTCTCATCTGTTTAGACAATAGATAAGTTAGTGGATATTTGTATATGAAAATACATTTCCTAGGAAAATTGTGTTAATACATAAGTAATGAATCTATTCCTCTATCCCTTCTACTCTCTGTCCCTGGCTTGGTGGATCTATCTATCTGTGTCTTGGGGCTGATCAGCACACAGTAACTCTACCCACTCTGGGGGTTCATCATATTGATACAAGACAGTGTGGAAACCTGATCAACTATCTTTAGTCCTACTCAATCAAACTATCTGCCAATCTAAGCCTCCTAGGCAGCAGGAAGTACTAGCATGAACCAACACACCCAATCTTAAAACACTTAGTAGGCAGCTAAGTAGTTAGTCAATATATATAATCATTAAGTGCCTTACTATGTTCAACTAACTATGCTAAGCTCTGGTTATTAAGGGCAAGATTGTCCCTGCCCTTAGGTAGATCCTATTCTAATGGACATAGATAAATAATTACTGACAAATATATTGTGTATATACTAGCTTGAAGGTAATTTTGGTGGGGAAAGCACTAACAGTTGGAAAAGGGTAGAGCTAAGAAAGGCATTCTTTTTTTTTTTTTTTTTTAGGTTTTTGCAAGGCAAATGGAGTTAAGTGGCTTGCCCAAGGCCACACAGCTAGGTAATTATTAAGTGTCTGAGACCTGATTTGAACAAAGGTACTCCTGACTCCAGGGCCTGTGCTTTATCCACTATGCCACCTAGCCACCCAAGAAAGGCATTCTTTTAAGAAAATAATGGGATTTGAATTGAATCTTCAAGGAAGCCAGGGAATCTGAGTCACAGAATCCAAGTTATGCCAGAACTGGAATTTTCTTTAAAAATTACCTGATTAAAGTTGTGCATCTGAATCATTTTGAAGAGGTTCAAAGATCTCAAGGCAACCCATTCCATTTGGACTCCTCAAATTGTTTAATTGGAAATTCTCCCTGACTTCAACAATTAGAATCTTTTTTTTATATCATGAAGATCTTCAAATACCCCAAAACAGCTAACATCCCTCATCCTCCATCAAATCTTCTCAAATTTAACATCCTCATTTCTTACAATCAGCATATATTTGATATATTCATTTTATTAGTTACTTTCTTCTGAACAATATTTATATTTTCAATATCCTTTCTAAAAATTGTTATCCAGAGCATCATATTCTCAAAGTATATCCCAAATTCAACAGATCCAATGCCTCTCTCATTCTGGATAGCAATATATTAACTTAAATCAACATACCACTAATTTTGGGAGGATTCTGTATTTACATTGTTGATTTATTCTGAGCTTGCAATTCATTAACCCTCCATCTCGATGACTTAAACTTTTGATTTTTTTTTAGGTTTTTTTGCAAGGCAAATGGAGTTAAGTGGCTTGCCCAAGGCCACACAGCTAGGTAATTATTAAGTGTCTGACACTGGATTTGAACCCAGGTACTCCTGACTCCAGGGTTGGTGCTTTATCCACTGCGCCACCTAGCTGCCCAAACTTACAATTTTTTAAAACTCCATTTCATTTCTATTTATTTCCACTTGCTAATTCAGGATCCTGATTTATCGTGAAAATGAGAGATATGTTATCCAAATACAAATACTGAACAAATCAGGGTGTACAGATCATTCCTCAAGTGATTTCCCTCCCTTTAATAACAACTTTTGAGGTCAAATCATATAAGCAATAACATGTATACTTAATTATAATATTACTTTGCACATACACTCACACATACATACACATACCCACATAAGACTAGCAGGAGCAACTTTTTAAAATGCTTTGCTGACATCTTGGTATACTCTTTATGTGGTAGTCACTTTTCTAGTGATTCTGACAAAAGGAAATAATGTTAGTTTGCCTAATCTATTCTTAACTCATACTTTTGTGATTATTGCATCTCATTCTAATTCTTTCTTATAAGTAGCTAATTTATGTTTTGTTGTCACCTATTTACTACCATTTTCTTTCATGCTTGAAAATCCTTGTCCTTCATAGAGAAGATAGAAGTAAAGTGAGTGTTGGTTACTTATGACTCCTCTCCAATTTGTCATTGCCTTCTTTTCCACTCAAGAATTGATCCTGTCTCCAGCCATGCCTGTCTCTGTCTCTCTCTTAGTCTTTGCATATTTCTCTCTGTCTCTTTGGCTCTGTCTTTATCACTTTGTCACTTTCTCTCTTTATCTCTGTCTCTGTCATTTTATCTGTCTCAGTCTCTTCTCTCTGCTTCTGTCTCTGTCTGTCTCTCCCTGTCATTTACTACAGTGATTAGTTTTCACTCTCTTAAAAGGCTCTTTAGTCCATGGAACTTCTTAAAGGGTCCAATTGGGCTGATTGATTAGTCCCAACAATTCAGTGGCCTGTTTTCTTTCTTTCTTTCTGCGCCATAATAATGCACACTCCAAATTTAGGACAAATGTTTGAATCCTCCTCAGGGTCCAAGAATTCTTTTTTATCCCCTTTGCTATATTTGACAAAAATTTTTTCCATTCTTTCAAGGAAAATTACACTTTACCTTCCAAATTAGAAAGTATGGGGGCATTCCTTCAGTCTCTTACCTTCTCCTTTACAAACTTGCATTTTGCACACATGTAATTATTAATTGTCTTTTGAAAAAAATACAAACAGAATAATGCCTGTAGGCAACTGATTCATTCTCTTTCACATTTGTTAAGATTTACTTCATCTGGGCAGCTAGGTGGCACAGTGGATAAAGCACTGGTTCTGGAGTCAGCAGTACCTGGGTTCAAATCCAGTCTCAGACATTTAATAATTACCTAGCTGTGTGGCCTTGGGCAAGCCACTTAACCCCATTTGCCTTGCAAAAAACCTAAAAAAAAAAAGATTCACAACATCTCTGTCACTTTTGCTGCTAAATCTCATGGTTATTTCTGCTTACTGTTGGGGTGGGAGTACACTTTGTTTCCAGGATTCAGGAAGACCTCATATTCGACTTCAGATACTTACCAGATGTAGGACAATGGTCAAGTCACTTAATCTCTGTGATAAAGTTTTTTCACCTGTAAAACTAGGCTAATATCACCTTCACAGGACTGTGGTGAGGATTAAATGATTTCACACACACACACACATACATATATATATATATATATATATATATATATATATATATATATATATACATATATATATATGTATATTTACAAAACAAAATTGCTAGACAAATGTTGGCTATGCCAAGAGAAATCTATGCCCTCAGTTTATCAGAACAACATTCACCAGTCACATCAATTTACATCATCAGAAGATGGAATTTAATATTTTCTTATTCCATCCAATCTACTTAATAGTCAAATAATAGTCATTTATTAATCACCGACTATGTACCAGATGTTGTGCCAAATGCTAGGGAAATAAATATGAAAAAAGACATTACCTGACTTCAAGGAACTTACAATTTAATGGATGAAGATAATATCTAAAGGGAAGCTAGAAAGTGGGGAGGGGAGGAGGGAGATAGAATATGGAAGAGTAACCAATTAGAGAAGTTCCAGAATAGTTCATCCAGGTGGGAAATGAGGAAATACCTAAGGTGAGCTCTTTCCTTAATTGAAGAAAGCACTTATTTCACAAATGAGGAAACTAAGACTCATAGAGGTAAAGTTGCTTAGCCAAGTTAATTGAAGTAATAAGGAGTGAACTGGAATTGGATGGATCCCTGGACCTTTAACTCCAAATCCAACTCTCTTCCAACCATTTCATTCTTTCATTTTAAGCCTAAGGAGTTTTATGGTTAAGTTCATTTGGGAAATGCAGTTCCATGAACTGTGATCATTAAAAAGTCCTTAGAATCAATGTCTCAAGTTCCACATGCTTAATATCATGACTGGAATTTCATTTTTTACTTTTTTAGAATTTTAATTGTACCACAAAACTGGAGTTAGCTGCAGACCTATGAACTGGGTTCATTCCTGCAGTACTAATGATGCCAGGCTTGCTGGTTCACTGAACTTATCACTCATACCTCTCTATGCTTTACCTTCCATGACCACTGGCTATACTACTAACCATGATTGTTAGCTAGTAAATGAATACTATTGCCCACAAGGGGAATAGCATGAGGCAGCTATAAGACTGCTATTGTGGGAAAGAATCACCAAGCCACAACCTCAAAGCTTACTGATATCCTGCTGATAAAAGAATTAGTAGCTTCATTTTCATAAATAAGGGAAAGTACATTTATTTGTTTTAGTATTGTTACCTAAATACAAAATACATTCCCTTATAGCTCCAACTTGCTTCTCTAAATCATTATTTTTTTATTTAAAATGTAGATAAATATTTAAAATCAGGTAATGACAATTATGCAGAACCATCTCAAGATTAAATATGAAATTCAATAATTCAAAAATTGAGGATGCTCTCTCATCCTAACGAACATTCTTACACATGTAACCTGCCTCAAAGCTGAGTAAAATATTCTTGCTGTTTTATAATAGGTCAAAATGATGATGATGATGATGACATAACAAGTTTGCATTTATGCATTGTTTTAAAGTTTGCAAAGTGCTTTACATAAATTATCTTATTTATACCTCACTGCAACTCTTTGAAATAGGTGCCTTTATCTTTGCTTAACAAAAGAACTAAAGCAATGTCAGAGAGTTCTAGTGATTTTCCAATCATTCTGAATGAATTCAGAACTTCTTGATTCCAGATCTGGAACACTAGTCATTATGCCACACAGTATGAAAAAAAATGAAGAGCTTTTCATTCTCTTGTTTCTGTTCATTTTGTTCTGCAAATTATGTTCTTAATAGTATAATAAGCTAAACATAACTTCTCATTCACCTCATGTACAACAGAACAAAATTTATTTTTTTCAGATATTGTAATAAAGAGTACATCTTAACAACTCCCTCCTACCCCCATACACAGATATAGAATTATATTCAGAATTCCATAGTCTGTTGTATGGCACTCTTTCCAACATAATACTATGTTCTTTTCTCCCATAAAAAAAAAGCAATTTTGTTTAGTTTTTTGTTACATTTTAAATTCAGAACAGTCTCCCTCCCTCCCACCCTACACTGGAGAACACCAGTGTAAATGTAAAACCATACTCTGCATAAAACCATAAAATGATAATGTAAAACCATACTCTGAAATCTTCTATTTATTCGTTCTTTCTCTGGAGGTAGACAACATGTTTTTTCATAGGTCCTTTGTAGGTGACTTAAGTATCTATAATACTCAGAATAACTTGATTGTTGAAAGTTGTTCTACAAAAATTATTGATTTTCTTAACTAATATAGATATATGTTAAGTGCAATTTTACATGTATGACCTATATCAGATTTTTTTGCTGCTATGGGAGGGAGGTAGAAATGGGGGGAGGTAGAAAATGTGGAATTTAAAAGCTTGCAAAAAGGATGAATGTTGAAAAATATTTTCGCATGTAATTGGAAAATAGATAAATAAATAAAATTGATGTTGCTGTTTATACTTTCTTGGTTTTGCTAATTTAACTCTTCAAATTTTGTTCTTAATAGCACAACAAGCTGAGAATACCTTCTCATCCATCTCCACCTCCACCTTCACTTCCATGCCTATTCCAAAGGATAATTTAAAATTATAAACTGAAACAAAGACAATAGTTTTAGAACTTCTTGGGGTGAGGTATTAGTAGGGTGAAATGGAGAAGAGGTCAGTGAAAGAATGAATTGGCTGAATATATTTGATAGCTAAGTATACAGAACATGAAATAAAATGAAATGAAGACAGTAATCTACAATTAAAACAAAAGTGTATTTGTGATGCTTAGTTTGCTGACCTTTTTTTTTCTATTCCTTCCCCCACCCCTTTTTAAAAACATCTTTTTAATTTAGGATAGCTTTCTGAGCAAGAAGAGAGGGTAGCAGAGAAATTAAAAAGCAAAAGATTATCAATAAAAATCTATTGAAAACTATCAAAGATGAAATAAAGTCTATGCTTCTGTAGAGTCAAGCAGTGAGAAAGAAAGAGGAAAGCTAAACGGAGTTGGGCCAGGTTACTGTAGCTGCGTGGGCCAGACTCAAGTCATTAATAGCAATTCACTTTGGTTTGATGTTCAACATACAAGGCCTCAGGCTGGGAACACATTTTAAAAAAAATGTTTAATGTTTCTCAACATTTGGCAGGGTTTCTTGTTAAGAGATTTTCATGTCAGCTATTCTAGGACCTTACAATCCATGAATTTTCCACCTGTAAATTTTCAAACAAAGCTCAGAATTAAGGAACTTGCCAGGATTTAAGTAGAGTTTGAACAAGACCACTAGTCATGCTGACACATTAGAAGGTAAACAAAAGCAAATGAGAGGTGAATGTTCTAAGACTAAGGCTTAAACCAAATTATACAATGTCCTAGACAAATGGTCCTCTAGTCTTTGCTTGAAGACCTCCAATGAAGGGAAAACTGCTACTTCCTGAAGCATCTCATGCTACTTTTGAATCATTCTGATTGTGAGGAAATTTTCCCTTCTTCTGTATCCTTACCTGAATTTATTTCTTTGTACATTTGACCTGTTGTTCCTAATTGTGTCTCCTTGGATCAAGCAAAACAAGTTCAGTGTATATTTATATAACAACATCACAAATTGGGACAGGAAGAATACCATAATGTCATTATCTCAAACCAGCCATCAAGAATATGATCTAGATACATGGAGTAAAGCAATAAAAAAGAGGAGGAGGGAGAGAGACAGAGAGGAAGAAAAGAAGGAATGAAGGATGGAAGGAAGGATGAAGGAAGGAAGGATGAAGGAAGGAAGGAAGGAAGGAAGGAAGGAAGGAAGGAAGGAAGGATGGAAGGAAGGAAGGAAGGAAAGAAGGTGGGAGGGAGGGAGGGAAGGAAGGAAGAAAGGAAGGAAGGAAGGAAGGAGGGAGGGAGGGAGGGAGGGAAGGAAGGAAGGAAGGAAGGAAGGAAAGAAGGTGGGAGGGAGGGAGGGAAGGAAGGAGGGAAGGAAGGAAGGAAGGAAAGAAGGTGGGAGGGAGGGAGGGAGGGACATGGGAAAAGGGAGGGAGACAGAAAAGAGAGGGAGGAAGGCAAAATGGAAGAAAGGAAGGAAGAAAGAAAGAACTAATGGAACAATACCTTTTTTAAGCATAAAGAAAAGTAATTTCTACCTCAAGGAAATTATATTTGAATAGGAAAAGACAACCCATTCAAGGGACATGATTTTGAGATCCTGGAGTCAGGAAGAAAATAATGGAGATCATGTTTTGGCCTTTCCACAAAACTGAGGCTCAGAGAGGAAATGATCAATAAGAGATGGGGGTTGACATTGTAGAAGAAACTTCCTTGTTGAGAAATCTATAGGGATGGTTAGGTATTCCAAGGTAAAAAGGATCTATGTACTGGGGGAAATGGCAGAATAAGACAGTTTGGTTTTAACATCTAGATGCCAAGAACAGAGCTGGGAGGAGCATGAATGACACTAAAATTCTTCATCATCCTGATCATCCTCCTTTGGAGGATTTTCAGTTTATCAATGTCTTTACTAAAATTTAACATTCAAAGTTAAACAAAATATCTCACAGACTGATCAAGATATAAAATGGAATTACCTACCCTATTCAACTATCTATGGTATACCTCTCAATGCAAATTTAATATCTCATTAGTGAAACCCAATTGCCATTAGCCTAAACACTTCCAAGGCAGGGGTAGACTTGGATGTTTTTGTCTGAGTCCAACTAAAGAAATAGCCATATCCCCCATGCTTCAGAAACTCTATTAGCCCCACCATTGACCTCCCCCACCATACAATTGGAAGATGCTAATTTTTCCCACTCATGTGAAAGGAAAGGGACACTGAAAATGTACTACCTTCGTACAAGTTTCAGACCTTAGGTTAGTGGTTTTCAAATTGATGTCCATAACACTTTCCATCTTCCCCCCAAGGATAAAAGAAAGCAGAGACGAGAGAAATGGCAAATGAGGTCATTATTCATGGTTGTTCTGGGTTTGAAACAAAACAGATTGTTTACTCAGTATAGGGATCCAGTGTGATGCAACATATAATTAATGATACAAAGAGGCTGAGAACCTTTTCCAGTCTATACTTGGAGCTCAACTCATTAGACAAGAGAGAAGAGTCAGAAAGTTAATTGACAGTAGAATATTTTTAGCTGAAATATCATATATTTAAAGAGGAAAAACTTAAAACAAAAACCCAGAGACTGGGTAGATAAATCAATAGAGAAAATTCAAAAAAATAATGAAAAACCTCAAGGAAATTTTCAATCTCTTGTACCAATTTGAGACATAAAAGAAAGTGAAGAAATATGTGAAGAGAATTCAGTAGAATCCCCCAAACAAGAAACTCCAGAATGAATTAAAAGACAAAGGAAATTCATAGATTTCTGGCCAATATTCTTCATTCTGTTCTCAAATGCAGTCTAATCTATTCCCTCCCTCAAAAAAAATGTGCTTATGATACATTTAGGTTTAATTTGCATTATTTATACATTCACTATCTTTTTCATAAGGCTAGACAACCAACAAAAAAAAATAGATCAAACCCTGATCTGTAGCCTATGCCAATTTCTGAGATATAAATATTTACAATGACAATTTAAGAATCATCTCTCACGAGATGGTTCAAGTTGCTCCATCTCACCATCATACACATCATTTCGTCCATTATGACACCTCAGACATTTGAATACAATTGTAATATTTCTCCTATGTCATCCTATCTTAATGTCAAAGTTCTTCATCTTATTCTTAAATCCTTTAATATCTTGATTGCTTTCCTTTAGACGCACCCTATCATGTTAATATCCTCTAAAATATCAATTTTTGATTTGATCATAATACCCTAGATGTAGGATTATCAAGGTATGGTGCAGGAGGACTACAACTTCCCTCATTATACAAACTACCCTTCTATGAAAACAGTTCATTATCACATTTGTTTTCAGCAATTCGCGTGGTAGTGCTGATTTATTGAGCTTAAAATTCTCTAAGGCTGTTAGGATCTTTTCATGTTAATTATTTACTAGCAAAAGTTCTCCTATTTTATACTCATGTTGATTTTTTAAATATGGAATTTCTCATTTGTCTATAGGATAATCATATTAATAACAACAATCATAAAGTACATTTATACAGCACTTTAAAGCTGCAAAACATTTTATAAGAATTATCTCATTTCATTTTCACCACAATCTGAGATGTAGAGGCTGTCATTAAGCTCAGTTTACAGAAGTAGAAACTGAGGCATATAGAGATTAAGAGATCTGTCAAGAGTCACACAGTTAGGGGGTCAGCTAGGTGGCGTAGTGGATAAAGCACCGGATAAAGCACCGGCCTTGGAGTCAGGAGTACCTGAGTTCAAATCCGAACTCAGACACTTAATAATTACCTAGCTGTGTGGCCTTGGGCAAGCCAATTAAACCCATTTGGCTTGCAAAAACCTAAAAAATAAAAGTCACACAGTTAGTGTGATTTGAACTCAGATCTTCCCGACTCCAGATCCATCACTCCATTTACTGTACCGCCTAACTACGTCTATGAGCTGCATCTTGTTAGATTTGGTCAATCACTCCAGTAATTTGGAATTTTTAATCTAAATTTGTCTTCCAATATATTGGTGATATGTTCCCTACCAGATTTATGTTATTCATAAATTTCTGAGCCTTAAATATCTTCTGATTCATTCATATAAATCCTAAATAAAACAAGGAAAGGATAGCTAGGTGGTACTGTGGGCAGGGTGACAGGTTTAGAGTCTGGAATATTTGAGTTCAAATCCAGCAAGTCACTTAATTAACCCTCTTTGCCTCAGTTTCTTCATCTGTAAAATGAGCTGGAGAAAGAAATGGCAAACCTCTCAAGTCTCTTTGCCGAGAATATCACAAATGGGGTCATGAAGAGTTTGACACAACTGAAAAGCAAGGACCATTTACTGACCATATCAAAAGAGGTAAAGAATTTTCTTGACCATAATGTCTTAAAGAGCACATTTTGGTGGCTATGAGTCAATATTTTCTTTTCTAAGAGCTTACAAACTGTCTCTTTAATTTTTTCTAGAATTTTTGTAGAGATTGAACTCAAACTTATTTTATAACTGTAATCCTCAATGTTGATCCTACTTTTGATAAACAGAATAATATTTTTCTCGGTATAGTTTTTCATGTACCACTCCTTTTTATTCTTGATTTCTCATAGATTACATATATTGATTTATGATCAACTCTGCAAGGTTTTCAGTTTTTAGTACCACAGTATTCAATTCACCCAAAACTAATTTCATTAGTATATCTTAATAATTGATCAATGTCATTAATCAGTTATGAAGCAAGGATTCAATTCATTTTTTTTACATTCTTGTTTGATCTTTTCTAATTTAAAGACTATTCTCCTTGCTAGAAATGGCAGATACAAACTCCACATCTTCTCTGACTCATTTATTCTATTTTCCCTCAGTGAATACCTAGCATTTCCTTCTTCATTTTAGCCTAAACAGTCTAAGCATAGCTAAAACAGCTTTTATTGTCCTAAGCATTTTTTCTCAAGTCTCAACTCACACTAGGAAGAACCTTGCCATTATTTTGTAGTCATTCTTGGTTATGTGCCCCTCCTTCTATCTATTATATGTGTCCTTTAAAAGTGTGAGCTCATTCAGTGAAACCTCATGTGTGAAGAATGCCTATTGTCTAGACTGTGACATATAGACACACAAGACCATAAATCTTTTAACTAACCTATTTTCAGGTTATTTTACCTGAAAATTACTTATTATCTCCCATTCTGGTGAATCTTTCTCTGGCATGCCTGCTCTCCACCACAGTCTTTAGTATTTAAGTTTTGCCTAGGCATTTTTCTAACTACACCTGCAATTTTAATTAAAAATGCCCAGTAAAAGGAATAGGTCCAGAGAACTTCTGAAGTCCCTTGAAGCTCTAAGTCTATGGTTTATGATTAAGTCAACAAGTGTGCTGTTATGTCTTTATGAGATGATGGTTTGTTAACAAAACTATCCAATATAGTTGTAATATTATTTTTGGTATTTTAGACAATTTAATATATATATTTTATTGTATGTTCCAATAATTATCAATAGCAGTCTTTGAGAAAAATTCAATATACTTTTATTATATCCTATAAGTGACCTGTTCTTTTTCTTTTCTCAATTTAGAGGCAGATGTCTACCTCCTGATTCAGACATATACAAAAACATTATTAATTTAACCTTTCTCATATTGGTTACTTATATTATTTATGAACCAGAGATATTACAAATACAAATTTTATGTGACTCTTTCAAATTCTTGACCATGGGAATGAAAATTTATCTTAAAGCATTTTTATAATATTGACCAATATCTTAAACTGCATCAGAATATTTTAAAGATAACTCAAGAGTTACAATGAGTATTTAAAATTCTCATAGAAGTAGTTGACATTAGACTCTGAGGATGCCTTCAGTCATTCTTCTTTCTCTTCCCAGAAGACAGACCCACTAGTCTCCCTAACAATGGTTGTCATAACAAAACCAGCAGAAATAATTCATTTAATTATATTGAAATTTAAACAATGTAAACTAATGTATCCAGAGCTTTATCTATTGTATAAATAGTTTACTGTTACTTGGACAATATTCATTGTCTTGTACATTGTTAAGAGAGTGAATAACCCACGCTTTGAGAGTATAAAATGAATATGACATGCATTTCATTCATAAAGAGTAAACAATGTCACCCATTTATCAGATTTCTAATTCTATAGTGATTCCTAAAATTATCCATTATTATTTTCTTTTAATAAGAGCACTATGTAGTAATAAATTTGATTTTTTGTAATGATCTAAATCATAATTATATATAAGCACATAATTCAAATGGTGTTATCTCAATTTATATAATAATTGAAAAAGATCTAAATCACTCTCAATTTTTAAAAAGATTTAGTACACTAATGATTGTGTAATATAGTGATTTCTAAAGTTGAGAAGAGGTGTCTACCATACTTAGACTTGCTCATCCCCTCTATTATCTTCCAAGTCCTGTACCTCTTCTTTTCACCATCAAAATCATCCAAATGTCTTCTATACTGGCTAGCTCCATTTCCTCCCATCTTATTCATTTTCTCAGTCCCCTACTATTTGATTTCCTATCTTGATGAAAGAATGAAATTTCTCTCTTAGGTTATTAATGATCACTTTAACTATTTAATCCAAGGACTTTTAAAAATTATCACTTTCTGAAGCTTTTGACACTGTCAAGACATCCTCATTCTTGGGGCAGCTAGGTGGCATAGTGGATAGACTTCTGGGCCTGGAGTCAGAAGGACCTGAGTTCAAATCTCACCTCAGACACTTAATAATTAATTAGCTGTTTTACCTTGGGCAAGTCATTTAACCCCCATTGCCTTGCCAAAAAAAAAAAAGAAAAGAAAAGGAATCTTCACTCTTCCTGGACACTTTCTTTCTTTGACTTAATAATATTTTTGTTTCTCAGTTCTCCTCTTATGCACCTGTCCTTTCCTTCTCAGTTTCCTTTGCTGGGTCATCATTTATCATGTTTGATAAGAGTGGGCATCTCCCAAGGCTTTGTTCTGGAACTTACTCTCTTTTCTACTTTCTCTCTTGGTGATCTCATTAGGTTTTTCTATTTCAAATATTCCTATGTATGTAAATGACAAACAAATCCATACATTCATCTCTAATCTTACTCTTAAATTCAAATCCTGGTTCACTAATTGCCTATTTATTAACTTCACCCAGATATCCTACTTCAGAGCATCTCAAACTCAATATATCACAATTTATTTTTTTCTCCCCAAACATCTTTCTTAATTCCTCTCTTTTTGTTGATTACAGCATCATCCTTATGGTCATCAAATTTCATAAATTTTTTTGCCATTATTGACTTTTTTCTTTTCCATCATCTTCTATAGTTTATCAGTTGCCAAGTTTTATTTATGCTATTTCTATTCTCTCCTTTCCATTCAATCAACCTCAACTCTAGGTCTTGTGCTTTAAATATTGTTATACTCTGTAGTTCAAGGGAAATCCAATTCTATGATAATAGATATATATTAATTCATTTAGTGGGAGGGGGTTAAAAAACAATGAAGGATCAGGAGAAGGAAGGAGGATACGCACAGATAATTTATAGCTGCTAGGTGGTGCAGGCAGGAAGATGCAAGTTTGAAATTGTCTTCAGACAGTTGACACTAATATAATTTTGTGAACTTGGACAAGTCACTTAACTCTGATTGCCTTCTATCCAGGGCCATCTCCAGTTGACCTGATTCATAACTGGTCACTGGACCCAGATGACTCTGGAGGACAAAGTGAGGTTGGTGATTTAGTACAGCACTCCCTCACTCAAATACAATTCATATGTTTGTTATCGCATCACCTCTCTGATGTCCAGTGTTCTTTAAGAATGAAGAACAAACATCATCACAGTTATTAAAAAAAAGTCTATGGAAATCAGATACAGTTAAGAGAAAGGAAGACAAATAAGAAAGAAAAGAATAGCACCACAATCTGGAGAAAGTTAACTGAAGGAAAAAGTCAAGTTTTTATGCTCTCATTATTTTATAGTACATTGGAATAGCTTACATACCATATAATGGCTTTAAATCAACAATAAAATATTATGTGACTTATGTGTTATTTGATAAGATAAGAACGTATAATACTTTTTTTAAAAAAATTCAATTTAAAAAGCCTTACTATTATAGCTATATTTAGAGGAGGTAATGGAAAAGAAAGAGAAGCTGATAGACAGAGAGACTGAGTCAGAAACACAGAGAGACAGAGAGAGAAGAAAGAAGAAGAAGAAGAAGAAGAAGAAGAAGAAGAAGAAGAAGAAGAAGAAGAAGAAGAAGAACTGGAATCAAGAGGGAGAACAAGAAAGATTTTTAGGAATAGGATTATGATTCTACATGGCAATATATAATTTTGAAGGGACTGCAACTAGAAGAGAGTGTCTATTGAAAGCCCAGTTCTTAAATAATACAAAATATGCCCCCATATGAATGTTGATGATCCTGCTTCCAGAAGTTCAGAATTAGTGGTTTTTTTACTTCCTGATTCAGAAAATGCACAGGTATTTGCTGCCTATTTCCCAACACATGGTGATAAAAAATTAACTGCTTAATTCAAATTGGGTATTCATAAAATGGTATACATGTATGAAATTGAAATCCTTCTCTCTGGTGGCTTTATGCATGAAAGAAAAGCTTTGAGCCTCTGATTGGAAAGAAAGGAAAGATCAGTGACAATAGTAAGGGATGCAACAGTTTCGATGCCATGTGGCTATGGAATATCCTCCTGTACTTATTATGTCTATTCTTTCCTGATCTTAATCCAAATTAAGTATTAGAGATGGAATGATTCAGATTATGATTTTATGTTCTTTAAAAGTTCTTGAGTACATTATTTGCTAAAGCACACATTTTGATCTAAGAGTTCTTTATCTACAATCTGTGAATTAACTTTAAAAATATTTAATCATATTTCATTTATTTATTATCCTAAGCAATCTATTTTATACATTTATTTGTTTATTTGAGGCAATTGAGGTTGTAAATTTTCCAGGTTCAAACCTGAGCCCCATTTGAACTCAGACCCTGTTTACTCCAGGATCTGGGCTCTATCCACTACACTACACTACACTACCTAACTGCTCCTATTTAATGCATTTATAAACCTTATTCTAAGAAAGGGTCCATAGGATATTTGGACTGACTTCAAAAAACTCTAAACTTCAAAATACCAAAGGGAGTCTATGTCATAAAAGGGTCAAAACATTCTTTTTCATGTTTCTGACATATTCCTTGTGTTCCATTGAGAAGTTCAAAAAACTATACTTGAAATTCTTTATTCGCCAAAGCAGTTTTTTAAAGTACAATGAGATAGCTAGCATGACTGTACCCACCCACAAAAAAGGGGATGTTAATTGTGCTGCATGACTTATAGTGTATACATAGTCATATCTTATACTAGAACATAATTGATGTTGGTAAAATTCTGAAAACATTCCAAAATTAATATCATCTTGACTAATCTAATGATGCATTGAAATGAAATCTAACAAACTACAATTAGGAATGTAACTTCAACAGAAATAAGACAATAAATATAATAAGATTTAAAACTAGTATGCTAAACTCAAAATGGTTTTAAAAGCAGGTTAATTCACATTAGACAAATAGACATTCCATTTATCTCTCTTGGTGGCACAATTAAATCTACACTAATCACATTATATTACCCTGGAGGCAAGAAATATTTGGATTACAAAATGTATTTAGAGTCATGGAATATCAGACCTAGAAAAAATTTTGGAGGTCATATGATCCCTTTAAAATGTCCCAGACAAATGATCAAGTCTCTGTAAAGACTGTCATGCTCACTACATTCATAATAGCATTAGTTATTACAACATGTTTTCCTTCTAAGGATCTTAAATTTTTCTTTGTTACTCAATGGCCTTAGTTCTGAGATCAATGGAACTCTAAGTCTAATCTTTTTTTTCTTTGACAACCTTTCAAAACTTGCAGATATTTATCATGTCCTACCTTCTTTCCTTTCCCCAAAGTCATCTCTCCACTAAGCTAAACATAAAATCAAAATCCTTCCATAGTATGTCATTTAACATAATTCTTAGGACAATTAGGAGGTTCAGAACTAATCAGGTCCAATTTATACCTGTTCAGGGTACAATGCATTTAAACTATCATCTTTTTGCTCCAGATTCTGGGCTACCATTAATATAACCTAGATATGCATTAGGTTTTTTTGATTGTCATGTCATACTGTTAAGTAATATTGGACTTTTAAAAAATAACTGCCTCTGGGGCGGCTAGGTGGCGCAGTGGATAAAGCACCGGCCCTGGAGTCAGCAGTACCTGAGTTCAAATCTGCTCTCAGACACTTAATAATTACCTAGCTGTGTGGCCTTGGGCAAGCCACTTAACCCCATTTGCCTTGCAAAAAAAAAAAACCCTAAAAAAAAAAAAAGAAAAAATAACTGCTTCTAAACTGCCCACCTAAATTTTTATAGCACAAACTTTTCAGCCCACTTATTTTTGTAAATTTGATGCTTTGAACCAAAGAATAAGACTTGGTACTAATTTCTGGCAAATATAATCCTACTTTGTTTAATTATTTTAGCCTTTTGACCAGCGTATTAGTTATCCTCTCTAGCTCTGTGTCAAATGCACATTTGAATACTGTGACCCTCCAGCACCTACCATAGTATTGACTTAATAGTCAATTCATATTTGCTTATTGAGAAGGCCCTAATACAAATATTTAAGAATAGAGGGTCAATCATAGATTCCCTGGGACATTCTATCAAAGACCTGTACCCAAGTTTACATAAAATTTGGTTTTGACTACTTTTTGCATGCAGTTATTTAACCTTTTCCAAATCCAGTTATGAAATTTAAATTATTAATAAAACAATTATTGACTGAAATAGGGTTAATTGCTTTGCCCTGTAAAACAATACAATAGAGAAATCTCTCCAGGTTAATATTAATCTTAATTCATTGTTTTATCATTCAACTAATTCTGAATTCCCTTGAATGTACTATCAAATAGTATATATCTGTTCATCTTATCCAAATGAATATTGTGCAAATTTATCAATATCCTTTCTGAAGGTCAGGTATCATATATGTATATCATTCCTGATATCTTTCAAGAACTGCTATCAAAGAAATAAATTAGACTAGTAGGTCAATGACTTTAATTCATGCTGACTTGTAGAGATCATCCCTTGATTTCAAAAGTGTTTCTATGTTTAAAAGCATTTTTTAAATTTCTAAAATGAATTATTTTTCATAGAATCATAAAACCATAGAAATTATAAAAGATGAAGAGACTTTAGAGTACATTAAGTTTCTACTTGTACTTTTACAGTTGACTTCTAAAATATAAATATATAAAACAATAAAACATAAAAATTTATATCATAAAGATAGATTTAATTATTTTAAATGGAGATTCTTGTCTTAAGACAAAACTTAACTAAGATCTCTCAATATTTAAATTTTAGTTATGATTGATATAAGACAAAAGGAATTTTCAGTCAAATGGAAGGCTGATATAAACTTTTCTTGGGAAAAGAAATCAAAAGAGGTGTCAGATATGTTTTTTTTCATGTCTCTCATAACAATGAAACTTCATTTCATAAGGCAGTTATTCATCCTATATATCAGTCCCACGTAGCATATTTGAAAAAAGCTTTAGAGAACTGTCCCTGAAAGAATGTAGGTACCATAGGCTAATACTGCTGCTCCCATCTTTCCTTGTACAACTCTAGAACATCTTTTTCCTAGCAGTCAATGCTTCTCTCCCAACTAATTCAATTAGTACATTCTATAGCAGATAATTAATCCTTAAAATTCTGGGAAAGCAAGTTTTTTTTTTCCTTTAAGGTAGAATTTGTATACCATTATTTTTCAATATTGTACTAGAAATGCTAACTCCAATAGAAGAAAAATAAATTGATGGAATAAAAATAGTTCATTCATTGCAGATGACATGATAGTATAAAGAATACTAGAAAATTAACTTAAAAGTATTGAAACAGTGAACAATTTTGGCAAAATAGTAGGATATAAACATAAACACATAAATCATCATCATATCAATATATTACTAACAAATCTAGAAGTAAGAAATAGAAAAGGAAATTCCATTTTAAAATAACTATAGATAATATAAAATACTTGGAAAACTACCTGCCAAGACAAACCCAGAAACTATATGGGGAAAACATTTTTCATACCAAAATCATTAGAACTAGACATTTTAAAACATATAATAAAAATTCTACTTAAATTATTTACTTATTCAGTGGAATACCAAACTACCAAAAATTACTACATAGAGCTAGGTAAAAGCAATAACAAAATTTAAGACCAATGAAAAAACTGAGAAGGAAGATCTTGAATTATTGAGAAGGAAGATGTTGAATTATATTCCAAGGTGGTAATATTCAAAACAATCTAGTACTGGCTAAGATATATAATGGTATGTCAATTGAATAGATTAGATACACCTCACACAATGGTAAATGACCATAGTTATCTAGTGTTTGAGAAACCCAAAGATCTATGCTTTGGGAAAAAGAACTCACCATTTGACAAAACTGCTAGGAAAACTAGGAAAAATTTGACAGAAACTAGATTTATATCAACATTTCACACCATACACCAAGTTAAGATCAAAATGGGCACACAATTTAGACATAAAAGGTAATACCATAAGCAAATTGAGGGGCATGGAATATTTTACTATTGTATTTGGAAGAATTTATGATCAAACAAGAGATAAAGGGCATAACAGGAAGTAAAACAGATAATGTTTTACATGAAATTAAGAATAATATGAACAAACAAAACCAAATCAGTTAAGATTAGAAAGAAAGCAGAAAACTGGGGGGGGGGTTACAATAAGTATTTTTGATAAAGACTTAATTTCTCAAACATATAAAGAAGTGAATCAAATTTATAAGAATACAAGTCATTCTCCAATTTATAGTCAATGAACATGAAGAGGTAGTTTTCAGAAGGAGTTGCCAAAGCTATGTATAGTTAAGGGGAAAAATGCTCTAAATCATTATTGATTAGAGAAATGAAAATAATTTGAGGGACCAACTTTTACCTATCAGATTGGCTAACATGACAGACAAAGGCAAATAACAAATGTTGGAAGGGATATTGGCAAATTGAGACACTAATGTACTGTTTGTGAGTTGTAAGCTGATCTAACCACTCCAGATAGCAATTTAGAACTATAGTCAAAAGTCTACAATATTGTGCATACACTTTGACCGAACAACTTCACTCTTAGGTCTATAATCTAAAGAGGTTTTAAAAAATGAAAAGAGCCTATTGTACGAAAAAAATTACAGCAGCTCTTTTGTCATAGCAAAGAACTGGAAAATTAGGGGATGTTCAATAATTGGAAAATGGCTGAACAAGTAAATGATTGTAATGGAATAGTTGCATGAACTGATGGAAAATGAAATCAGCAGAAATGAGAGAACTACATATATAGTAACAGGAATATTGTAACTTCATTATTCTCAGCAATATAATGATTAAAGACAATTCCAAAGGAGTGGTGAAGACAAATATTAGTCACATCCAAAGAAAGAACTGATGAAATCTGCAGATTGAAGTATATTTGTAAAATCTTTATTTTTCTTGAGTTTCTTTTATCTCTTTTTTAACAATATGATGAATATGGAAAAATATGTTTTGCATGACAGCATGAATAATCTATATCAAATTGTTTGACTCATTAATATGGGAGGAGGGGAAGAGGGAGGAAGAATTTGGCTCTCAAAAATATTAAAATGAATATCAAATTGTTTTTACATGTAGTTGTAAAAAGTTTTTTTAATAAAGCTAGAATGTCTACTATATCATATACATGTTTCCTTCCTATCTTCCTGCCACTGTTGCAAAAATTGAGGAGGGGGAAAACAGACAATCATCCCAGAATCCATTTGTTATATCTAGAAGATGAATCTAAAAGAAGGCTTAATGGTGTAAGAAATCCCTAGAGTCACTTGTGTTCCTAGAACAGCCAGGATATTAGCATACTTCCCACCACAACAGAATTACTTTGTAATTACTTTTTATATGTTTGTCTAACTGTGTACATGTTATTCCCTTCTGATACAATGTAAGCTAATTTTGGCAGAAATAGTTCCTTCCTTTCCTCACAACCCCTTCCCACTTTGTCTACTCAGAATCTGTTGTCATGCACATGGTCTATACACAATACTTGTTGAGTTGAATTGAATTTATATTTTATTTCTCTCCCTCAGTATATAACATAATTCTTTGCACACAGTTGAAATTCAGCAAATATGTGTTAATTTATAGCTGAATGAATTATAAGGATTTTGCAAATATCATTGTGTGGTTCTATGGGAGTTTTTCTATAGTATTTCTTAAGAAACTCTGGTTCAGTATTTTTCGTTATATTTTTCATGATTTGCTTCTTTTAATGTGTGATCCATTTTAGATAAATCTTTCAGACTTTGAGAGTTAAAATGGACCAGTTTACTCAAACATCTTTATGCTCCTATTCCATTCTGGAATCATTTGATAAGCATGAATCAAAAATCATAACTATTTTCAGAGTTATTAATTTATGTAACTCTCCTCCCAAGGTAATGTTTAAACAGCCATGAAAACTCTCATTTGCCTGGCCAATTCCATCTATTTTTAGAGCTGCAAATTCTGTAGGTATAAACATTTGTAACAGGAACTTTTGGAACAAGAGAATGACTTAAGGAACTAAAAATACATGTGATTTATGCATAAGAATTATAACCAAACCTTTCTCTGAAGGGCAGATATGAATTATGCATACTCACATTTTCCACAGATGTCATAAAAGGAATTTTGGGTTTTGTGGGGCAATGGGGTTAAGTGACTTGCGCAAGGTCAAACATCTAGTAAGTACTGTATCAAGTATTTGAGGCTGGATTTGAATTCACATTTTGCTAACTCCAGGAATTGTGCTCTATATACTGCAACAGCTAGCTGCTCCAGGGTTGCATTTTTTTTAATGAGGATGTTGAGGACATTTTATTTTTTCCTGCTATTAAAATATAAAATGGATACTGATTTTCATAACTGGCCAACTCAATAGATAGATAGTGGTTAGAAGAATTAAGTGCTGTGTAAAAGAAACTGATTGAACTAAATATTATTGAGAAAGAAATATAAACAAGGAGCAAAGAGTTTGCATTCTCATAGAAGACACTACATGAAATAAACTTGGTGGGGGGGCGATTTGTATATACATGGAAGCATGCTGTAAAAATGGCTAAAGAATAGTCGTGGCCTGGATATGGGTAAAAATAGGTCCAAAATACCCTATTAGAACAGAGTGGTTCTATGAGTAGTATCCAAAGTTTTGGTGGGGATGTGGTAGAGATAATGGAATTGGTATAAATAGTATGGCTTAAAAATGGCTGGAAAGGGAAGTGTACCACTGTATCTGGGCAAGAAAAGAGCATGGCTATTCTATAAGATAATAGATGAAGCATGCTGAAGTGGAATGAAGACAGAATCTGGAGTCAGAATGTTAACCTTTTGAGCCCTAGCTTTTATCATATGTTACAGATAGAGATTTTGAGCACCACTTCACTTCAATATTATTTTTTCCAAAATGGGTCTTCAGCAGGGGCTAGGGGTTGACTTCCTCCTCTGCTTTGATGTACCTGAAGTATTCTTCTCTAGACATTCTTCTCTTTAGAAATCACTGAGGATTAATGGAGAAGTCTTAGGGCTGGGAAAACATTTCCCCTTTCCCAGTATATTCTAGTCATTAAAGAAGTCCAAAAGCTCTTTACAGAATTTCCTATTGCAATTTCAACCTAGCCCTTCAATCTTCCTTTCAACTACTTCTCTTCTTCCCAAGTTATGGATCTTGAGAAAGACCAATAAGCCAGGAAGGGCAATGTTGGTGCAAAAATAATATCCCAGAATTGGGAAGGCAGGGAGTGTCTCAAGAAAGGAACAGTCTTACAGTCAGGTGAAGTGGTGATGATATCACTTAGCCTTCATCTTTTCCTGTTTGTTAGAATGACTTTTTCTGTCCCCCTCCCCTAGATGGAACATGGGTAGGGCAAGGAAGCTATACCAAAATGCCTTTAATTTCTTGTATGATCTACTTCCCAGGTTGCTGTCTATGGTATAAAGCAGCCCATGGGCTACCACTCTCTTCAATGAAAGGAACAACTTGATGAACAAGGGAATCTTCTCCCCTATTTTAGGTCAGGCAAGAACTTTGGTTCTGCTAGACTTTCCAAAGAAGACAATCAAATTATCCTCATTTTCACTCCTATCATCCTCACACTGGCTCACCCCAGATATTCCATTAACCCTGAACATATCCTATCACCAATTCCCCTCTCTTTAAATCATCCACCTTCAGTGCCTTCAAAAAGAGATATCATTTGCCCTATGGTTAATCCTTACTTACCTTAGTTACAAATCTAAATGTTCAATGTCTCCATGAAACACAATGTTGAACACAATATTGAAATAATTAAAAAAAAAGAAACATGGGGGGCAGCTAGGTGGCATAGTGGATAAAGCACCGGCCCTGGAGTCAGGAGTACCTGGGTTCAAATCTGGTCTCAGACACTTAATAATTACCTAGCTGTGTGGCCTTGGGCAAGCCACTTAACCCTGTTTGCATTGCAAAAACCTAAAAAAAAAGAAACATGGGCTTAAGCAAAAGAGATTATTATGAACTCTTCATGTCAAAGTAAATACACCTTACCTTCTATTCTAGGGCAAGTTTAAACTACTCCAGTGGTTTAGACTTGGGGTTGGGATAAAATGAAACACTTGAAAATCATATAATATTTTACCAATAGAAATTTACTTAATAATTTTAGAAAGAATATTCAGTAAACAAATAATTCTGGTCCATTTGCTTCAAGTGAAGGGATACTGCTCAGATTGGTCAAAGCCCAAAACAATAGCAGTGTTGACTACTTGGAGGTAAGTAAGGCTTTTTATGCCTCAAATGACCAGAAAGTAAAAGTATGCCAGTTGAGTAAGACTTAGATCCTTGAAAATTCTGGAAGTAGTTTCACTGATTTTTCAGGGAGCCATGGTAAAGAAATTAGTTTTAAGAGTCAAAAAGACCTGAGTTCGAGTCCTGATTCAAACACAGATGTGTGACTGTGTAAGTCAATTAATCTCTTGGTTCTTTAAGACTAAATTGTAGATAAAGTTCCAACTTGCATGATAGAGGAAATTTTCTCACTCAGGAATTCCATCTACTGGCATATACTGAACACTTACTGGATATTTTAGGGCTGTTACTTGGCCTGATTTCTATTACTGTTATGTCTCAGATAATAGAGAGACTGGAGGTAAGGGAGAGAGATGGGGAAAGGTCAACAGGTAGAGCAGTCAGAATACACCCACATCATCTATTAATTAAATTTGTCATCTTCTATGGGCACAGTTCATGTTGCCCCAAAACAATTACAATCGTAACATCAAAAATCACTGATCACAGTTCATCATTTAATAATAATGAAAAGGTTTAAACTATTGTGAGCATTGCCAAAATGTGTCACAGAGACATAGTGTGAGTACAAGCTATTGGAAAAATGACAGAAATTGCTCAAAAGAGAGTTTCCACAAACCCTCAATTTGTAAAGAGCAGTACCTATGAAGCACAAAGAAGCAAATTGTTATAAAATGAGATATGCCTCTACTAATGAAGTCATAGG
The DNA here is from genome assembly GCF_037893015.1 of Macrotis lagotis. Taxonomy (NCBI): domain Eukaryota; kingdom Metazoa; phylum Chordata; class Mammalia; order Peramelemorphia; family Peramelidae; genus Macrotis; species Macrotis lagotis. Next base: position 830,996,017 of record NC_133658.1, read on the forward strand.
CCCAGGCCGAAAACTCAGTACTGACTGTTTAATTGATACTTGTACCCAGAGTATTTGACCCCCTAGTGCCATATTCCCTCTATCTTGTACTAGTCCCTAATCTGATTAGATTTTTTTTTTACTTTTCATTATATAATGCATCAGTTTAAATATGTTAAATTGATGATATTAAAATGTTGAATAATAAATTTCTTATAATCAGCTATGAGATTAGAAAGGAATATTTTTCTGAAGTTAAATTTATTCTTCTTTAAAGTTCTGAAGTTCATGCAAATTGGTATCTGGTGATTTAATGTGGTTGATATTTTTGCATGGTATAGCCTTTAACTCAGGGCTCAAATAGACCACATATGATCCTGAGGACCAAACGGTTATTTTCTCTCCTTAATTTATTGCTCTGATCTGGAGTTACTCTAAGAAATCTTATAACTAGGTTTGTCTCAAAGTGGGTAAATAAGGATTACCAGGTCCCATATAAAGATGAAAGGTAGCCCATACCATGCAAACATGGCATGAGATAGGTTATTATTTCAATCAAAAAATATAAAATATGCAAAAAATTTATAAGAATCTGCAAACAGATAAAGAAATACACAAGGTACCCAAAGAGCCCACACTCTTGCCTCTCAGAAGGACTAAAATTGGAATTGTCAGAGAGTTAGTAATTCGTTATTCAAATGAGTTATTGACTTTCTTCTCCAAATAGAATGATGTTCAATAACTATGAAGTGATTTTATTTCTCCAGAGACTAATATTGCATTAGTGAAACCCTTTCTTTCTTAAGAAGGATCCAGTCCCTCTCAAACTTAGGAATGAACTCGAGAACTATTAAATTATGCATCACTTGTGAGTCAACTTCCTTGGCCAGAGGAGGCACTCACATGTTCTTCTATCACGTACTTTTTTTTTAGGTCTTTTGCAAGGCAAAAGTGGCTTGCGCAAGGCCACACAGCTAGGCAATTATTAAGTGTCTGAGACCAGATTTGTACTCAGGTACTCCTGACTCCAAGGCTGGTGCTCTATGCACTGCTCCAACTAGCTGCCCCTATCACGTACTTCTTTAGGAAATCTTATAATATCCTTGCTACTCCCATATTTTTGACTTTAGAAAAATCTACTTGTACGCCCTCTCCTATTGCAAACGTATATGTTCCAAAATAGCCTGGGGAGGATATTGAGATAAATGCCACTCTTCTATTGATCTGTCTTTTTTTTTTTTTGGCAAGGCAGTGGGGTTAAGTGACTTGCCCAAGGCCACACAGCTAGGTAATTATTAAGTGTCTGAGTCTGGATTTGAACTCAGGTACTCCTGATTCCAGGGCCAGTGCTCTATCCACTGCACCACCTGGATGCCCCTGATCTGTCTTTTGAAAACAAAAAGAGAAAATCTAAGCAGGTATATTATCAACTTGCTTTTATATTCCTTGGAGAAAAACAGCATATCTGAAAAGAGCTTCTCCTACTGAATCCCAATAAGTCAACAACCTTCAACCAATGGCATATCCTAAACTCCTGAAACCCAAACAATAGCCCTCTGTGTAAGGTAACAGTGACCATACCCAAATATCAAGGAGAGTTGCCTCTCAGTGCAACTTAACAAAGGTTCACTTCATTTTTCACCTCACTTACATTTATAAATGCAGGTAGCAAAGTCTTAATGATCTATGATCAAGAAGAAAACTTTGGTCCCTGTGGTTTTACCTAAAAACTTATTAGTATTTCTATATAACGCATGAGAGTTTAAAGTTTGCTTTTACTTTGATCAGAGGCTAGGGCACTCCTCTCTTTCATGACCTATGTTGTGTAGCCCTCAAGATATCTTAAAAGAGCTAGATGAATGTCTAAAGAATGTCAGAACTGGAGACCTTCAGATCACTAAATTTGGAGATGATTGCAAGGGTTTTTCTTTCTTAAAAATGCAATTTGACTACTTGGAAAGGAGAATAAAATAGAATAATTTATTAATCATTTTATCACTTAGGTGTTATGAGTCACCTCATTGGGAAGTAATGTGTGGTCTAAATCACATCAAGCTTATGGATAATAATGTGACTTGCTTACAGATAAGAATGAGCATTACATTGTTAAAATAACCATTTACTTCTAAATTTTTTACCTTTTTCCATCCAGGAATACATAAGACTTCCCTCATGTAGACAGAATATCACTGTTATGGTTCATTGTGAGTGTACATTACTACAAATAGTGTTGAACTAGAACTATAAATATCATAATATTTCACAAATGTTCTAGATTATTTTAGCCACAGAGGAAAACCATGCTATTAAAAGAATAAATGAATGCCTCCAGCTTAACATGAATTCTGAATATAGCTTCTTTCTTAATATATGTTTCATGGCACTTAATAGGTAAGGGTGAATTGAATTTTAAAAAACACCTTTTCTTGGGATGTATCATGCCATATGATACATGAATAACACACATACACATATAAAATAAGCTTCCTTAATGTCAGTAAAACAAAATCTTTAAAAAATATTGATCTCGGGGCAACTAGGTGATGCAGTAGATAGAGCACCAACCCTGGAGTCAGTACCTGAGTTCAAATCCGGTCTCAGACACTTAATAATTACCTAGCTGTATGGTGTTGGGCAACCCACTTAACCCCATTTGCCTTGCAAAAACCTAAAAAAAATTGATCTCTAGTTTCCAAATACTCAAATCAATCAGTAATCTCACTGATTTGATCAGTCCCTTCAATGAGATGGAATGCAACATTCCATGCCTCCCCTTACCAGATTGTGTCCATATTATCCTCCAAGTTCACCACAGGAGGTTCAATCATGTTTGAGATGTTCATTTTCTTCTAATATTTTGAGAATATCAGTGAAATACTCTGTCTATGCCACATGGCTAACCAATCTTATTTTCCTGTTTTTAGTTTATGTAAGAAAAAGGAGCTCTCAGAAATTTTCTGAAAGTTTAATTTATGAAAGTATAATTAATATAATAAGCTTTTAAATTTTATTTATTTTTATTTTAATTTAAGGCAATGGGGTTAAGTGACTTGCCTAAGGTCACACAGCTAGGCAATTATTAAGTTTCTGAGGCTAGATTTAAACCCAAGTCCTCCTGAGTTCAGGGCTGGCGCTCTATCCATTGTGCCACCAAGCTGCCTAGCTTCCCCTCTAATAAGCTTTTAAAAATGAGATATAGGGGTGGCTAGGTGACATAGTGGATAGAGCACTGGCCTTGGATTCAGGAGTACCTGAGTTCAAATCCGACCTCAGACACTGAATAATTACCTAGCTGTGTGGCCTTGGACAAGCCACTTAACCCCACTTCTGTACAAAAAATAAAAATGAGATATAAAAATTAGACAAAAGTAACTGAAGTAATCTTCCATTTCCATGTTTATATTCTGAATGAAAACATCACCCCTAGCATCACCTATTACATATATGAGGTCAGTGGGTAGATGTAGGACTTAGAATCAGGAAGATAAATGCAAAATCTGCCTTAGTAACTTACTAGATAAGTGATCCTGGGCAAGTCACTATACCTCTCTGTGGGTCTGTTTCTTCACCTGCAAAATGGGTTAATTGAGGTGTATAGGATGTTCAGCAGGGGATCTGTACTTCTGGTTTGAGGGATTACTAAGACTTTTTCAAGGCTTCTCATCTACTTTTTCTGTCTACCCTCACTCAACTCTCACCTGTAGCTTTAAAAAGTTTCTTTGTGTATGCAGTGGCCACGTTCTGATAAAACCACCTGAGCAGATGTGCTAAACATGTCTAGGGATAACTGAGAGATTTTTCAGTTAGTTATGGAGATGTCTACCCCAAGCATATGAAGATTTTCCTTAGTGAAATGGGCATATGAGAACAACTTGTTCCAACAGCCATGAAGAAAGCTGGAGCAGGTACTGGGAAGCTCCTGGAGCTTGGTCAGACACCAAAGATACCAACGTCATCTACCACATCCTGTGCCATCTCCAGCTATTCTGACATTTGTCTTGCCACTAGACTTTAAAGACTCTAGAAGAGTCAGTGGGGTTAATGACTGAGCAACTCACTTAAATTCTATTCATGTGCAAGTCAAAACATCAACCATGATATCATTGGTTCTATTTAAAAATGAAGCATGAACAGCAACTGTACCAACCTCTCAGAAATGTTTTGAAGATCAAATAAAATAATACATTCAAAAGACTTTGTAAATGCTGTATAAATAAAATAAATATAAATAAACACATATAAATGCTGTATATATAAATGGTAGTTATTTGGTGTTAATGATAACGATAATTATTCTTGCTGTTATTTTTGAAAAGAAATATAACGTGGAGAGGCACTTTAACATAGTAGGGAGAGCACTGGAAATAGGGAAAATGGTCACTTTAAACCCTGATTCAGGCATTTACTAGCTTCTGTTTCTTCGTCTTTAAAATGGGAATAATTGCTCTGGTCTCCTGATATAGAGCTATTGCAGAGAAAATGCTTTTGAAATTAGAAAATGCTATGTAGATTATTTTTGCAGCAGCAAGGATTCTGAGCTCTGATATCCCTTCTCTAAACCCCGATGGAAGGGATTCAATCACACATATGAGGTTTTTCATATTATAGAAGCTGCTAAGGACATAGCTTCATCAAAGAGGAGTGGTGATTGATACCTGTCACCTGTCATGTTCAAGATAGTGACATTTGGTGTAATGAAGAACTTCTTGACCTCAGTTTCCTTATACATAATATAAGAATAATAGCTTCCACATTAGAGTGGAGGTGAGATACAATTGTTTTTAATGAATAACATATCTAAAATGTGTTACAAACCTTAAAGCACTATAGTAAATGAGCTAAAATCAGTATTGCTATTATTTTTAGAGTTAGACCTTATGTATTTCCCCATGTATAAGATGCCTTTTTTGAAAATTTAGGGTCTAAAAACTGGGAGAGTCTTATACAGTGGTTGTAGAGTTTTTATTTGCATTTCCTCCGTTTTTGTGCTTGTTGTCCTTGTGCTCATTGATTCACTTTTTGTTTCCAGTGTTTTAGAGCACATTGTGCCACATTCTACCCAGAAATGGCTCAGAAGAGATTTTCATACAATGCTGAATTCAAGTTAAAAATGATCCAGTTTGCAAAAATGAATGGAAATCCTACTGCTGAACATCAGTTTGGTCCTCCTCCAACTGAGAAAACAGTCTGAGACTGGCTACAGGAAGAAGAAACCCCACTGAAAAGACCCTGGCAGAGGAAAGCCATGAGAGGCAAGTCAGCCAAATGGACTGATTTATAGAGGTAGTTGAAGAGATGGATTAAAAAGCAGAGGGCCATAGGGATTCCTGTGTCCACAAAGATAGTTCAGCATGAGACAAGAAGAATTGCTGATGAAAAAGAAGTGACTGATTTTCAAAGGGGGACACAATTGGTGCTTCAGGTACATGAAATGGAATGGATTGAGCATGTGTCCATGCATCAGACTTGCCCAAAAGATGCCAAAATATATGAGCAGAAGGTCCTTGAATTTCATGATGAATAAAACTTGAGTTCACTAACTTTATGTAATTTTTTTTCAAATTTCGGGTCCTAAAATTAAGGTATGCCTTATACATGAATAAATAGGGTAGGTTCTAATCCCATTTACAGTAGTTCTAACCATACAAACTCTTTAAGTCTCAGTTTCCCTATTTGCAAAGTAGGAATGATTATACCTATGACACAGGATTATTGTGCTGTTTAAATAAAAGCAATAAATTGTTTTGAAACAATGTTATTTCCATCAGGTTCCGATTCATTCATTGAGTTTCGTTTCATTTCTTGCTTCTAGAATATAGGTATACAAAAGACTAGTACAAATAGTGAATAGAGAATCAACTTATTCATTCAAACAAATAATGAATAAGCATCATATAAGTTCTACAGATTAGAATATGACATAAAAGCAAATGAGTGAATTTATTTTCGATAGGAACAAAATGAGATTATAACTCAACCTAGAAAGACATGCTAAATTGCACTCAAGGTAAAATTCCCCCAGAATCTTTACAGAGATGAATTGAAAATCAGGGACTTTCCTTATACGTCCACTGCTTCCAAAGTCAATATCTCTCTTTTCACTTGTCTAGGGTTAGTACTGAATGGAATCTGATACTACATGTGTTAAAACAGCACAAAGATTTATTTCTCCAAAGTTCTTTCACTTATTTTCATCCTCATAAAAGTTAATCCATTGTGTGAAGCAGTTTACCCACCATTTTAAAACATTTCATGCAAAATATTCCAGATTTGACTAGAAACTCTGTTTATACATACCCAAGTGCAAACCATATATAGTTGAAATGTAGGTTCATTCTTTAATATAGTTTCAAAAGAATACTTTCAGTTATTGTTGATGACCACCTGAAAATAATGAATGAAATGACTGTCAATCTATATTTCTAGCTCTGATCTCTCTTTTGACTTCCATTTTCAGTTGCTCCCTAGAGATCTTTATTTGAATGTCTCATCAGTTCTTTAAACTCAATGAATAAACTCAGAAATTATTTCCCACTCAAATATTGCTTTTTGATTTAACATCATGTCCCAGCTACACTATTTCAATGACATCTTTAGTGGTCTCTGGGTTCCCAGGTTTGGGAATTTTTCCTTCACACCACTATTATCAAATTAAATTTCTTCATGCACAGATACGAATATCATACCAGTAATAGTACGTTTGTATAATAATGGAAAACCTTTACTACATTTGGAGTCAAATAACCTATATTCAAATTTTGACTTTGCTCTTTTGCTTTTTATGTGATTGTGAGCATTAGCTGAATTATTCTTAACCTCAGATTCCTTATCCATAAAATTCAAAGTTTAGAGTAGATATCCCCTAAAGTCTTTTTCAGTTTTTGATCTATAATCCTATGATAAGATGTATCCTCAGTTCTCAATATACTGAGATTCTACGATTTTTTAAAAATCTGCCAATAAGTCTATAAAATAAATCCAGTATTGTTTAACAACTTTATTTGTTCAATGCATCATAATCTTCACCAAGGCAGGCTTATATATATATATATATATATATATATATATATACACACACACACACACACACACACATCATTTTATTTTTGATTCCACGATTTCTCTTTTTCAACCCTCCCCCACTCATTGAGAAGGCAAGAAATTCCATTGTCATTATACACATGAAGTCATGCAAAACATATTTTCGCATTAATCATGTTATAGGAAAAAAGAAAGAAGAAAAATATATATTTCAATCTGCATTGAATCAAAATGTGGTGGATGTATTTTTCATCCTCAGTTCTTTGAAGTTGAAGCATACATATGACTTTGGAAGCATTTTTTTTCCAGGATTGTACTTTTAATTAACAAGCCATATTTAAACACAACATATACAGTTTGTTTCCAAATATTCCCATGAAAAGTCAATCACAATTTTGTTCCTTAAATAGTTGATGGGACTTAAAATTGTAAAGATGTAAGTTTGTCTTTCTTCAGACCCTTACTACCTGATGATCCCAGGTAATTCACTTAATCTCCCTCAGCTTCAGATTCTTCATCTGGAAAATGAGAATAAGGGGAAGCAAGGTGGCACAGTGGATAGAGTACTAGCCCTGAGGTCAGGAGGACAGGAGTTCAAATCCAACTTCAGATACCTGACACTGACTAGCTGTATGACCTTGGACAAGTCACTTAAACTTCACTGCCTCACATGTAGGATTATCTCCAGTCATCCTGATGCATGTCTGGCCACTGGATCCAGATGACTCTGGAGGGGGAATTGAGCTTGGTGACTTAGCACAGTGCCTCCTCACTCAAATCCAATTAATGTACTTGTCATGGCATCACCTACCTGAGATCATGGTCTCTGAGAACAAAGGACAAACATCATCAAAATGAGGATAATAACAGCAACGGCCTCACAGGGTTGAAATGTTGAGTGAAAAAAAGTATGTGAAGTGTTTTAAAAACCCAAACCTTAAAGAGACATATAAATGTTAGTTGTTATAGAGTAAGACTGAATCTGACTGTTATCCTTCAGCAATTTCCTCTAAGAAAAGACTTGAAATTGGGGAAGAAGTGAATGGAAATTCAATATTGAAGGACAGATAAAAATTTCCACAAAATATACTGCTAAATGCAACATTTTCTGGTCCTCTGATCTAAATGTTTGAAAGTCTAAGAAATATTGGCAGCCTTCCAGAAAATTCAGTATACAAATGAGAAGATTTGTTCTTTTCTCTTAGTTGACTTCTGAGGAGACCTTATGTTCAGTATTGGAACGTGAATTTGGACATTTTTGAATAAGAATGAAATCTAAATTGATTATGAAGCAAATATATTACTTGAAAATTTTTGAGAATTATATTTACATTTTTGTAAGCACTGTGATGTATAAATATATATTTATGTATATAAAATGTACAATATTTATATACAATATGTATATAAAATATACAATAGAGAAAATGAGATTTATAAATACATATGAATACACAGTTAATAGCAATTATCATATAATCTTTACCTTCTGCTTTTGGTGATGATTTTCATCAATTCTCTACAATCTGACTGATCTCTCATATGTGTGTGTGTGTGTGTGTGTTATCTGCCCATTTTTTCTGAACAGAACTGGACATTTTTATACCTAGAACATAATATGGGAGGATCAAGGCTGACTAAGGAGACCTTATTGCATGGATAAAAAGGATCACCTGATAGCTTTTTGTATTAAATAAATATTCTTGTTAATTGGTTGCTGAAGTCAGTTTATTTCCATGCTACTGGATGAGAAGTGGTATTAGAAGAGCCTATTTTGCTCTAAATGGGAGTATCAATTAATGAAAATTAACAAGTAACTGAATATTTATAGAGTACTTTGAGGTTTGCAAAGTGCATTATTTATAATTTTGTTTATATTTACACAACTGAAGGAGGTACAGCCAGGTACTGATCATATCTGCTAAACATCATAATTCAATTTTTGAAAGACTGAATAAAATTCTAGTAATTTTGAATCTTATGGTCTATATTGAAATATATGTACACATATACCTTCATATTTAATCATAATCAAAATTGCATGTGGAAACTCTTTAAACAATTCCACAAAATCATACTTAGCTAAATAATAAAATTTATATTAGTCTTCTTGTATGCTCTTTTCCTCTAAAATACAGTTCCTCAAGTAAGATTACCTAAGGTCTCTTCTTACTTTTAATCCTATAATTGAAGATGGAACATTGGATACATTGAATTTTGAAGGACTGTATCTTTTTAATTCAGGAAAATGGAAGACTTGACATTGTGTTGTTCATTTATTCCAGTCATGTGTGACTCTATGATCACAATTTTTAGCGAAAATTTGGAAGTGATTTGCCATTTCCTTCTCTTACTAACTGCAGATAAGTAACTGAGGCAAAGATGATTAAGAACTTGCCCAGGATCATATAACTAATAGATATCTGAGGCAGATTTGAACCCAGGAAGATAACTCTTCCTGACTTCAGATTCAGCACTATGTCTACTGCAAATTCTTCAATGGGGAAGAAACTGAGGCAAAATTTCCAGTTTGGTTATTCTGGGAACACCAATATAGTTATAACCAGCAGAGAATCTAACTGATATAATTCTGTAGGGTGAATATTAGACAGGGATTTTATGGTAACTTTTTGTCTACTATATTATCCTCATTCAAAAACTTTCTTCTGAGGAGCTCAAAGTAATACAGTTTTTTCCCCCTTTATCCTCATGTATATATAAATATTGATATGTAGAGATAGGACAATTAAATAGATATATCTATACATTCAAAAGGTCTATCTTCTTTCCCATAAAATAAGTGATTTGTTGTGGAAAATTTAAGAAAATCCTGATAGCAGAAAATTTAAGGAAAATGAAATATTAGAAAAGACAACTCAGGAAAAGGGCAAAAGTAAAAACTCAATTGACAGAGGCTAAAAAATGGATAAAATGGGGAAGGGAAAAAGAATGGATATTAACTGAGGATGTATTTTTAATGTATATTCATACCAAAATAAATGTAGAGACATCATTAGACTCATGATCTGCTCTATGGGAAAGTTCCAAGACCCTTTCTCTCTAAAACCAAATGTAGCAATGACTCCCTTGTCCACTGCTTAGCCAGAGCCTCTTATAGTTGTCAATTTGAATTATCTCTGTTTGACTAAAGCTTAAAAGTTTGAGTTTGCAGACACTATATTATTAAAAGCCTGAGTTTAGAAAGTTTGTAGATTTTCATCCTTTTTCAAAGGGGATATTGGATGACATTTTAAATAAGCAAAATATCTAGCCCTAACAATTTAATTTTCAAAATGCAAACAAATTTGACAATATGCATTTCTCCTATTGATACCTTTCTTTGTTCATTTTGACTGGTCTGAACAGAGCTCATTTATTTTTAAAGAGTATTTCATCATTCAACAAATATTTGTTGGACACTACCTACAATGTTCAAGGAACTGTACAAAATTCTATGAGGGTTAAGAATTTATTTTTGCTTATTACTTAATTGGTGCATGAAAAATTCAATAGACTAGTTTGAGATTGTAAAGGACATATCTATGTTAGAAATGATGGTCCCTTGGTTACACAGTTACCTAAATTCAGGCTATTCCCAAAACAACATTCCCCCTTGTGGTTTTTCAATATAGCATGAGTTGGTATAAGAAGTTAAATGTGAATTTTCTGGGAGTTCCGTGGAAGTCATGGATGACATACATAATATCAACATATTTTATATTTTAATACCATATATATATATGCAAATTTATTTTAAAAGTTAAAATAAGTAAAAAAAGCTAAAGTTTGTGAAAAGAATATGAAAACCCAATAGAAGACACAGAAAGAATAGAAATATAGAGCTATTTTTAAAAGTTTACTAACTCTTGAATGCATAAAATGCATATATTATAATGTATTATATCACTTCCACAGTATGTATTTTACTGTTTAATAACAAATAAAAGGCTAAGCAATTTTTTTCCTTAAAAGTAAATTTATAATAAAAGAACTCTAGTTCTCTGCACTAGTTTGGGAATGTCAAGCAGGTTTATGACTATCTCTTGTGTTGCCTAGATGTCAAAATTCTGTTAAAATCATGGGCCCCATATACAGTATCCTAGTAATTTGGACAATGCTCCCAAGAAACCAAGGAAAGTGATGAACCTGAAGGAAAAAAGCAGAATTATTAGATATGAAGCAAAAAAAGAGTTAGACATCTGTGAAGCAGGAAGACTGATTTTCTGGTCCTAAGGGAGTGTCAACAATTTTTACATGGCCTTTTTTCCCCCTAGATAGCAAGGTACCATACCCTTAATTTCTTGACGTGGAGACAATACTTATACCTAGGTTTAATTCAAAATTATGCTTTTTATAATGTCCAACTCTTCTATCCCTCATTTTTAATTCTTTTTTCCTATCTCCAACAGAGGTTCTTAGCATCTTGGAAGGATAGAGAGTAGAAAAGGAAAGAGTCCATGTCAAGTTTACAGTACACAAAGAATAGTCAAGAATTCTGTAGATCACGGTTGATTAGATTATTGTTGTCATTGTGTGGTTTTCTTAGCAAAGATGCAGTAGTGTTCATGATTTCCTTCCTAGCTCATTTTGCAGATGAGGAAACTGAAGCAAATAGGTAAGTGTTTGAGGTCAAATTTGAACTCAGGAAAATGAATCTTTCTGACTTTAGGGTTGGTATTCTATCCAAAGCATCAACTAACTGCTCCAGGTACTGGGGGAAAAATTATAATTTTGTATCACATAGTGGTCCTGAAAGTTTTAATTATTTTCAGATTCAATCTTGGTGTTGTCATAATCTTTTCCTGTTTCCCTGCTTCTATTTATTTTCACTAATCCTTAAATATTTATTAAATCCCTGCTTTTTGCCAGAAAATAAGGTAGGGGCTGGGGAAATAAGTATAGAAAATGATTCTATACCAATTTCACAATGAGCTTGCATTTTCATTGTAGAAATAGAAGATGGATATGAAAATGTCTAGTTTATGCAAATTAAGCACTACCTCATATCTATTTGAGTGGTTAATAGATCAGAAAAGGAGAATGACAAATGTAGGGAATGTGAGCAAATTGAGAGACTAATGCACTGTTGTGCATTAGTTGTGAGTTGTGTGTGAGTTTGAGCTGTGGATTGATTCAACCATAATGTAGAATAGTTTAGAACTATGCCCAAAGGGGATCATGCATACCCTTTGACCCAGCAATATCACTACTTGGTCTGAATCCCAAAGATATGAAAAACCAAAAAGGAAAAGGAGTTATATGGACAAAAAATTTATAGCAACTCCCTTCTACTGGCAAAGAATTGGAAATTGAGGGGATGCCCATCAACTGGGAAAGAATAAAACAAGTTGTGGTATATGATTGTTATGGAATACTATTGTAATGATGAGCAGGATGCTCTCTTAAAAATGTGGAAAAAGTTCATATGCATTGATGCAAAGTGAAATGAGCAGACCAAAGAGAACATTATACGATGTTGTATGATTATCAATTATGAATGACCTAACCACTCTCAGCAATACAATGATCCAAGATAACTCTGAAAGACATGTTGAAAAATGTTATCTGTCCACAGAGAAAGAAATAATAGATTTTGAATACAGATTAAACATATTTTTACTTTATTTTTCTTGGTTTTCTCTTTTATCTGTTTTCTTTTACAATATAACCAATATGAATTTGGAACTCAGAATTTTTAAACTGTTAAAATTGTTTTTACATATAATTGGGTGAAAATAAAATATTAACTAGTTTTAAAAAAGAAAATATGTCCATCTTTAACATAAAATAAATAAAGACAAATATATACAAAGTAGATAAATACAAATTTATCGTATGGGTGAGAAGATTCTAGCATTTCAGAGATCAAGTAATGTTCCCATGAAGAATTTTGTGCTTTACCTGCATCTTAAAGAAAAAGAGGGACTCAGAGCCAGAGGCATGATGAATGGCTAATGCAAAATCATGAAAATAAAGAATGATGTCACACACATAAAACCAGTTTTGATAGATTATGGCACATGGAAGTGATGTCCAGTCGGGATGGAAAGTTAGAAATGTATAGGAATTTAAAATCTAAACAGTTTTTATATTATCCTAGAGGCAATAGAAAGACACTGGAATTTATTTCATACAAGCATATGGTCAGATTACTTTGGTAGAAGGTCCTTTTGGAAGGTAAAGGTAAGAGATGAGGTAGATAGAGAAATTAGGAAGGACATACTTCATTATGCAAATATATAGGGAATTGATTCAAATCTACTCTAATGTAATGAACAGGTAACTTTAGAAGAAGAAATAAAAACTATCAATAGTCATATAAAAAAATTATCCAAATCACTATTGATTAGGGAAATCCAATTAAAACATTTCTGAGCTAACAGCTCATAACTTTTAGAATGACTGGCATAACAGAGGAAAAAATGACAGTTTCTCAAGGAGATGTGGAAAATAGATACACTAATACTCCATTGGTGGAATTGTGAATGGATCCAATCATCTGGAGCAACTTGAAACTATGTTCAAAGTATTATAAAAACATGCACATAAAACCTAGAAATAATACCACTAAGTCTCTATCCCAAAGTAGTGATAAAGTGGTAAAGAAGTAGAATTGAGGGGATACCCATCAATGGGGAATAGCTGAACAAATTTTGGCATGTGATTATGATGGGATATTATTGTGCTCTAAGAAATAATGAAGAGGATGGCTTCAGAAAAATATGGGAAGTTATGTGAGCTAATTTAAGTAAAGTGAGCAGAACCAGGAGAAATTGTAGATATAAGCAGCAACTTTGTAATGATGATCATTCGTGAAAGACTGAATTAATCAATAAAATAATCCAATACAATTCCAAGGGAACCATGGTGGAAAATGCTGTCCACCTCAAGAAAGAGAATTGATGAAATCTGAGGGATGTTTGAAGAATTCATTTGTTTTTTCACTTGCTTTGTTTTTCTTAATTTTTGTTTTCAAATATATGTTTCATGATTTCACATGTATAAATGCTATCCTTCGTAGATTGGAGAGAAATGTCAGGGAGGGAGAGAATTTGGAATTCAACATTTTTAAATGAATAAATTAATAATAAATTAAATTAATAAATTAAAATTAATAAAATTTCTCTTTAAAAAACAAGGTGAGAGGTGAAAGGGGATCTGAATTAAAATGATGTTTTTATGAATAGGAAAAAAGTACTTGATGTGAGAAATGTTTTGAAGGTAAAAATAGAAACATTTGTCAAATGATTGAATACGCTGAGTGAATAGGAGTGGTGAGTCCAGGATAATGTCAAAGATATGAATCTGGAGAAATGATTATGCAAGTCTCTGCTTGCCTCAGCTTATTCATCTGTAAATATGGGGATAATAACAGCCCACCTACCTCCCAGGGTTTTTAGTGAGGACCAAATGAGACAATTGTAAAAAAAAAAAAGACAATATTCAGAAGGAAAAGGTGGTCAATTGTGTTAAATATTTGTTCCCTTTCACAGAAATGTTGATGGTTATGATTGATGGTTTTTGTCCTTCATTCTTGAAATCAGTGAAATGATAAGCACATGAATTGGATTTGAGTGAAGGCAGATGGTGCTAAATCACCAGCCTCACTTTGTCCTCCAGTGTCATCTGTATCCAGTGGCCAGATATGAATCAAGATTACTGGAGATGGCCTGGATGCCATCAGAGTTATGTGACTTGATCAAGGTCACATAGTTAGTGAGTATCAAGTGTCTGAGGCTGAATTCAAACTCCCATCCTCCTGACTCTAAGGCCATTGTTCTATCCACCCCACCATCTAGCTGCCCTTGACAGAAATAGGGAATCTTTTTTAGAAAGAATGACTTGAGGCAGGCCAAAGATAGAGTTCAGTTTAAATGTCTTGAATTTAAGATGTCTTCAGGACATATATTGATAAAAGAAGTTTGGGCTGGATACACACATTATTTGTATTAGTGATGAAATTTCCAAGAGAGTTAGTCGGTTGGTAAGCATTTATTAAATACCTAATGTTATCAGACACTGAACTTAGGTTTAAAAAAGGCCAATATCAACAAACAACAAGGAAAAGCATCAACAAATACTAATCCCAGCTCTCAAAGAATTCATAATAGAGAAGAAAACATGAAAACAGCTATGAATATATGAAAAATATATGAGATAAAGGGGAAAACCCTAGATTGCAGAAACCTAAGATTATGAAAGAATTCTTGTGGAAGGTGAGGTTTTAAATGAAAGTTGAAGGAAGCTGGGAGGCAGATTTGAGGAAGAAGAAGGTTCCAGTATTAAATATCTAATGAAAATGTGTCAAGTCTGGAGTTGAAGCAGCATGTCCAAGGAATAACCAAGTAGTCAGTGTCATAGGATAATAATAATTAAATTTATAACTGGTGTTTATATAGTGCTTACTATGGGTCAGGCACTGTGCTAAACATTTTATACTCATCTCATCCAATTTTCACAGTATGTCTGGGAGGTAGATTGCTGTTGTTATCCCCATTTTGCAGATAAGTAAACTGAGACAGAGGTTAAGTGACTTGCCCAGGGTCATATTTGAACTCAAGTTTTGACTCCAAGCCTTACAGTCTGTGCCATCTAGCTATCTCAGGTACACTAGACCAAAGAGTACACAGGGGAAGGAAGGTGAAAGAATGTATAAAAAATTGGAATGATAAGAGGATGCCAGTCAATAAGGCACTAAGCATTTATTAAGGGCTTATTACATCAGTCACTGTATTAAGTGCTGGAGGTACAAGGAAAGGCCAAAAATTGATACTTACCCTCTAGGACCTCAGAATTCAATTGGGTTAGAAAACAAACAAACAAATAAGTACAGACAAACTACATACAGCATAAATAAGAAAAAAATTAACAGAGGGCAAGCTCTAGAATTAAGAGGCATTGGTCAATTTCTAAAGGACTTTAAAAGCCAAACAGAATTTTATATTTGATTCTGGAGATAATAGGAATGACTACTAAATATTATTAGTAGAATGATATAGACCTGTGCTTAAAAAATAATTTGACAGCTGAGTGAAGAATGAATTGGAGGGAGAGATATTTAAAGCAGGAAGAAGGAATGAGACACTAGAACTGAAGCTTAGTGAATACCTACAATAACACAGCATGATAAGGCTAATGAACAAGAAAAGAAGAAAGAGAAGGAGCAATAAAATTGTTAGCAGAACCAGACGACATCAAAAATTACAAGAGGAGAGAATATTCAGGAAAGGGTGGCCAATAGTATCAAATGCATGAGATAGGAGCTCTTATTCTAGGGTTCGCAGACTCTCAAGATGTCAGTGAATAGATTTACATCATTATTTCTTTTTTTCATATTAAGGATGTAATTGGTTTATGTATTTTATATTATTACAATAATCTTGTTATGAGAGTAAATATAAACCCCCCTCCTGCCCAAGAATATGAGAAACCTCAAGAATAGTTGAGAGAGAGAAAGAAATTTATTTCAATCCGTGTTCAGATTTCAACGGCTCTTTCTCTGGTATGAGATGCCTTCGTTATCATAAGTTGACCAAAGAAGATGCTTCAATATTTTCCCACAGTTGCTATTAATAGTTGTATTTCCCTCCATTCTATTCCTCCCCTCTCTCATTAATTCTATTCTCTCTCTCTCTCTCTCTCTCTCTCTCTCTCTCTCTCTCTCTCTCTCTCTCTCTCTCTCTCCTTTCACCTTTTCCCTGTTGAAAAGTATGTTGTATCTGAGTACCCTCTCCCATGGTCTTCCCTCTCTTCTATCACATATCCTCCCTTTCCTACACCATTCCCCATTATCCAATCCCTTTCTTCTCATTTTTTTTCTCTAGGGTAAGATAGAATTCTATTCCCTATGAAGTATGTATGCTATTTCCTCCCCGAGCCATTTCTGATGAGAAGGAAAGCTCACTCATCTCCCCCTGCCCCGACCTTCCCCATTCCATTCCATTGAAAAAGCTTTTTCTTGACTCTTATTTGAAATATCTTAGCCCCTTCTTCCTTTGCTTTCTCTTCCTCCCTTCCAGTACTTTCGATTATTGCCCATTGACTCCATTTTTACTATATTAGACCATTATTTTTTGCTCCTTCCTGTGCCTTGTTTATATATACTCCTTCTAACAGCTCTTATAAGTGAGAAAGTTCATATAAATTATCAGTATCTTCTTCCCATGCAAGAATAAAAACAATTCAACATCATTAAGTACCTTATAATTTCCCTTCCCCCTCTATGGGTCACCTGAATCCTCTACTTGGAGATCAAACTTTTTGTTCAGTTCTGGTTGTTTCAATAGGAAAGTTTGAAAGTCCCCTGTTTCATTGAAAGGCCATCATTTCCCCTGAAAGAGGATGTTCAATTTTGCTGGGTAATTGATTCTTGGTTGTAATCCAAGCTCTTTTGCCTTCCACAATATCGTATTCCAAACCCCATGAGCCCATAATATAGATGCTGCCCAATGCTGTGCAATACTGACTATAAAGTCATAGTAGTTAATTGCTTGTTTCTGGCAGCTTTTACTATTTTCTCTTTGGCTGGGGAGTTTTGGAATTTGGCTATAATATTACTGGGAGTTTTTCTTTGGGGATCTCTTTCAGGAAGTGATTGATGAATTCCCTCATTTTCAATTTAACCCGCTGCTTCTAGGATCTCAGGGCCATTTTGCTGTACTATTTCTCGAAAAATAAATTCTAGGGGGGCAGCTAGGTGGCATAGTAGATAAAGCACAGGCCATGGAGTCAGGAGTACCTGGGTTCAAATCCAGTCTCAGACACTTAATAATTACCTAGCTGTGTGGCCTTGGGCAAGACACTTAACCCTGTTTGCCTTTCAAAAACCTAAAAAAAATGAAGTCTAGGCTCTTTTCCTGGTCATGACTTTTAGGTAGCACAATAATTTTTAAATTATCTCTTCTGGATCTGTTTTCAAGGTCAGTTTTTTTCCACTGAGATATTTCCCATTTTCTTCTAATTTTTGTATTTTTTTGAATAGTTTTATTTCTTCCTGATTTCTTGCAAAGTCATTTGCTTCCTTTAGTTCCATTCTGCATTTGAAGGAGGTATTTTCTTCAGAGAACTTTTTAATCTCCTTTACCATGTGTCAAAATTCTGCTTTTTAAGACATTATTCTCCTCATTTGCCTTTTGTGTTGATTTTTCCATTTGGGCTAAACTGGTTTTTAACATATTATTTTCTTCAGTATATTTTTGTCTTTCTTTCACCAATCTGCTGATTTTGTTTTTGTGATTTATCTGTATCACTCTCAGTTCTTCTCCTACTTTTTCCTCTACCTTCATTAATTGTTTTGGAAAGTCTTTTTTTGAGATCATTCATAGCCTGAGCCCATTTGCTTTTTCTCTTGAAGGTTTTGGATACAGAAGCTTTGATTTTGTCATCTTCTGAATCTTCCATGTGACCAAAGTAATTTTCTATGGTCAGATTCTTCTTTTTCCTTTGGTTTGCTTATTTCCTCAGTCTGTGACTGATTTATCGTACTTCCAAGGCTTTAGGGTTTTTTTGGGACACCTTTATTCATCCAAGGTCTTATGAGAGGCTCTGACTACTTGCTTGTCTGTGCTTTGATACATGGATGACCACAGGTGCACCCCTCTGCCCTGGAGCTGTGAAGAGGGTCCCTGCTTGGCTATGGTGGTATGGAAGTCCAAACTGCACCCTGGATCTGAGTGTGGGCAAACAGCTGAGTCCTGCCCTGAGACTCTGAATTCCCCCCCACCCCCTTACTGTCTGTGGGCTGGGCTCTGAAGGCGCAGGTTATCTTCCCCAATTCCTGCTGCAAGTTCTCACTGCAGGTATGCTATGAAGCCAGGCCTGGCTACACACTACTCTGGTGCAGCAGAGTTCTCTCAACACCCCTTCAAACTGTTCCTGGTGATCCCTGGGTCAGGAGGTCTGGAAACTACCCACTCTGGACATCACCACAGACCCAGGTGCCCCCAGGAATCTGGACACTTAGCCCGGTTGTGCTGCACTATGGCAGTGATTGCAGCTACATTTGTAGAGGTTTTTCCCCAACCCCCAGTCCTGGTGAAACAAACCTTTCCTGCAGAACTTCTGAGTTGTCTTGTACTGGGAAGTTGTATCACTCGGTCTTTCTGTGGGTTCTGCCCCTCTATATTTTAGCTAGAGTCATAATTTGATGGTTTTGAAGTTTTGGAGGACCAAGTTTCCAGTAATTCCTACCTTCATGCTTCCATCTTGGCTCCACTCCCCCTCTCTTTTTAGTTTTTGCAAGGAAGGCAATGGGGTTAAGTGAATTGCCCAAGGTCTCACAGCTAGGCAATTTTAAGTGTATGAGCTTGGATTTGAACTCAGGTCCTCTTGATTCCAGGGCCAGTGCTCTACCCACTTTGCCACCTAGCTACTCCATACATCATTATTTCAACATAATTAATTTTCTTTGTAATCTTCTGTAGCTTGTTTTTTTTTTCCTTTAAAAGAATTGTCCTGATTGCAAAGGGGTCCAGGACACAGCTTAAAGAACCTCTGACCTAAGTCTGAAGATCAAGGAAAGAACATCAGAAATCATTAGCTGTGTGTATTTAAATTTAAAACTATTGCTTAAAACTGCTTGGAAAAATAGCATGTCTGGCTATATTTTTTTTATTTTTAAAATTATAGAATATTGGGAAGGAGGTCTGTATTTTACTCAATGTAGCAAACTCTGGATTAGGAAGAATTTTCTACCAATGTAAATTAGTTCCTTCTCTAAAACTTTTGGTCTTAGAGAATTACCTGAGGTTAAATGGGTTAAATGGAAGGTTAAATGGGTTAAAGGTCCTCCTTTTCAAGGGACACATAAAGTTTATATGTTAGTGGCAGGTCTTGAATTCAGGTCAAAAAGCCTCCTGTCTTTCACCAAAATAATTTGGAGAAGTTTGAATCCAAATCCTTTATCATATAGGAGAGGAAAAGGATCTCAAAAAATATAAATGATTTGTCCAAGATCATTTAGGTTTTTACTATAGTGATGGAATTGGGAATTGGGACTAGAACCTAGTGTCAAAGTTTATTATTACTTTTTCCATTTCATCACATTTCCTTTTCAAATAGAATGAATATACAACATCTCTGTACCAATTCCCTATTTCCTGAAGATCCAAGTTGAAAATGAATTGTGGAACAATTACTATATCATAAATTCAATGAAGTATATTTTTTAGCTGATTTGATCAGATTTAATTCTATTATTGATTAGCTCTGAAATCTTAGGTATATTATTTAATTCTTGTATCTGTTTTCTTCTCTGGGAAACTGAAACATTATAAATCCAAACCACCTGGTTGTATATGTCTATTGATATTTCTCAAAGATTTTAAAGATTACAAAGCTTTTTCCTCAGCACTAAAAGTAAAATACCAAGCATACATATCTGAAATATTTTACTCTAAGATAGAATTTACTATGCAAACAGAAACAGGACACATCATCGAGTTTAAACATGTTGTGTCATTCTTTGCTTTTGCATGTCTCTTCAAGGAAGTGTCTACGTTCGTTAGGCTGAAGAAGAACAATGCACATAGTTTGGAAACTCTACATATGTTTCAAGTAGCAGATACAGTACAGATATACTATGCACCCTTTGGGTGTTCAGTAAATACTTGTTGACTGATTATTGGTTCATTGCCAATAAACAGAGTTGCAAATTAAGCAAATTTTTCTAGATGCCAGTAGTGGAATTAGTTATAATATTTTCATGACTTAAGATGCTTCAAGTCACTGTATAGATGTGACTTTTCATGAAAATTTCAAATATATCTCAGAATATATAAAGGAACATATGTTTAACTGCCCATTGTGGTTCTCTTGTCACTTTTAAATATCAATCGGGATTGCTTTTGTTGCATTTGTTGTGCTACCACTTATACATGGAATGAAGAGAGAATCCAGAGTAGAAAGAGCTAGGTGAAGAACCCAGCTTTGGAAGGGATGATAAGGAGAGAATCAAATGATATAGTGTTGGAAGTGAAGGATACTGTTGAGAATATTTCAACTGCCAGAGTAAAAAATAATAGGTATTTACACCAAAGAAATGGTTATGGAAATGAGGAGGAAAAAACAAATCCTTTGTGGGGAAAGAAGTAAGATTTTGGCCACTAAGTTATTCAATGTAAAGATTAGAGAGTCAAGGTTACTCTGAGGTATTTGTCTTAGATTTTTGGACAGGTTGTCAGTGCCATTTAATGATATAAGTGAGAAATATAGGAAGGAATCTGGTACATTGTCCAGTCAGATGAACTAGAGTTTCTGATGCCTACTATGTTAGATGACCTTGAGCAAGTCACTTTACTTTTATAGGTCTATTTCTTCATCTGTAAAATGAGAACTTGTACTAGATAGTTCCTAAGATCCATTCCAATTCTAGATGTCTAATTTTTACCAAAATTATCTTCAGTTGATGTTCAAACATTTAGTTCAATCTTTCTTATAGATTGCAATACTTCACAAGTCAGAGCAAGCCCAAATGTAGACAAGCAAAATATGTCTTGGGGGATTATTGAATGACAATTTTAATCCTATGACAGTGGATGGCATCACTCAGTGTCCTGACATGAAATATGAATAAATTAAGGATGAAGCTACTCTTGGTTTCTTTTGATTCAGTGTCAAACTAGATCTACAAGTAACCTACATTATTGGTGATAATACTACTTAGCTAGAGTATGAAATTATTATGCAAAAAATCTTTTCTGTTGGACAGGAAATATGATGGTTATGCTTTAGACCAGGGCTGTCCAACCTTACTTTGAAAAGTTTTTTAAAAACTTTTAAGAGAGCTTTTAAAACAATAGACAATACATTTTGATTTGCCATTTCAGTGAAAGCTCTGTGGTCACTGGTTTCATTTGCTAAACCCACAGGAGGCCTCATAAAATCGCACTGCAGTCCCCATGCAACCTGATTGCAATATTGTGGAGAGCCCTGCTTTAGATAATGCCTTTGCCTTTTGCTCTTCCCTGGATATTCTCTTGTTAAGCAACCTGGTACAGTGTCTAGTCAGATGAACTAGAACATCTGATGACTATTCTGATAGATGACCTTGAGCAAGTCACTTTACTTCTATAAGTCTATTTCCTCATCTGTAAAATGAGGACTTGAACTAGATAGTTCCTAAGTGCATTCCAATTCTAGATCTCTGATCTTTATCAAAATTATCTTCAGTTGATATTCAAACATTTAGTCCAGTCTTTCTTATACATTGAAATACTTCACAAGTAAGAGCAATAATACCATATTTTGTGCTCTGCACAGAAAACCATAACCAATGAGACCATCCCCCAAGGGGACTCCACTCTAATAGCATAAAGACATGACTTTAGACATGCCTTCTTTGTGAAAATGTCTGTTTCAGATTTTTAAAAAGGGAGAAAGATAGTTTTGTAAAAAAGAGTCACCTGAAAAAGGAGTTGAAGACAATAATGGAATAAAAATCACAAACAAAATCTTGCATGACCAGTGTGCAATTTCTTTTTCCACTAAGCTGAGAGAGGATTTTTCCTGCTCAGCATGATACAAAAGAGATAGAATTGGACTTAGAATGAAAAGATCAGGTATGGAATATCATCAGATGTGCGTTTCACTTGTTTCACATGACCTTGGGTAACTCAGTGTTACTGTTTTCCCTTCTGTAAAAATAAGAGATCCTGGTAGATTAGGAGATCTCTGAAGATCCTTACCCACTCCCATAACTTATAAAACTGTGAAGCCTACTATTACATATTTCCATTACTGAGAGATGTGGTCCTTATGACATGGGTGGCAGCTGATAAAAATCATGGCTCCAGCTAGGTCATTTGCCAGACAACTTTCAGTTTGCAGTACAATGTCCTTGATTCCCGCAAGCCATTCAGGTCATGCTTATTCAGCTTTCTTGATGATGGGTAACTGCTAGAGACTTAGTCTCAGTCAAGTTATTTCAGGGTTGATTAGATACTGTCATGGATTTGTGCTTCTGTTGCCTCAGGACCTCTTCCTCTTGGCAGTGGCAAGAGACTCTGCTGTTGTAACTCATAGCTGTGCACAAAGCATGAAGTGATTCTCTTTCCCCCCCTACTCCATGAATAAATGAACAAGAGTAGAACTAACATATGTTTACAGTAACTAGTCTTATTCTAAAGTGGAACTATGCAGAGGGCATTGAGCCATTAACAATAAAGACCTGCAATTTAAAACTATGCTACCCAATTAAAAAAATTATCAATATCTTTTTCCAGGCATTTTGAATGTTTATCTAATCTATTGTTTGGAAATAGTCTAACTCAGCCCCCATTGCTACATGCTCTCCTACTCCAAACAGCAGTTAGAGTGGCACAGATAAGTTTTGAATCAAATAAATAAACATGAAAAGTGCTTTGCAACCTTAAAATGCAATAAAAATTTAGATATTATTGGGAACAAAAAAGAACTGGATTAAAATCCTTTCTGGAACTACTATTTACTACCTGTGTATCTTTGCATGAGCCAGTTCATCTTTCTGCCTCAGTTTCCTCAATTATTAATAAAGGATTTGGGATGAATTACCTCTAGGGTTCCATATGATTTTCGATCTATTATTCCATGATTTAAGTCAGTGATTGCATACAATAATATCATTTTTTTCTGTATAAAAGTAATGATGTCTTCTTAAAGCATTATAGTCATTTCCTGCTACATTATGTTCTCTATAGATCTTTCCCTTGGAAAAAAAATTTTCTTAAAAAGTTAAATAAAACAAATTGACAAAGAAATGATGCCTGACAGCATCTAAAACATGTGCACTCATGGTAATTTACTTTTACCAAGAAGAAGAAAGAGAGTTCCTCCTCTCTTTTCCAGAACCAAAATTTTCAGTGCATTTTGCCTGAGTTACTCTTTAATCTTCGTTAATATATGATATTTTAGTCATTGGTTGTATCGTTATCTTTGGCTCTTCCTACTCTGTGCCACCTAATTAAAACCATGTCTTGAAGGATGAGATTTGAAACTCACATTTCATACCTGTCACCAGAATGGCCTTAGGCATCATGCAAATTCTTTGATTCTCAGTTTCTTCGTTTGCAAAATGTGGGTGGAATGAAGTGGGTTGATTAAGAGACCTCTAGAATCTTTTCCATCTCTAGAGAAATGCTCCATGTTTCTCTCTTCCTCATATCCATCATTTTTACACAATATCAACTAATATGAAATTTCATCATTTAATATTAAATACCACCATGCAGAAAAATACAATATCAAAAATGTTACACTTTAGTTGAAATTTAATACTAAAATATTTCAATATGATTTATCATGGAAGGAAATAGTAATCTACCCTCGAAACTAAAGTTGCTATGATACATTTTTCCCTAGTGAGGAGAGAGTAACCATTTTTCTGACTGAATTGATCTATGTTAAGCTTTGTTTTATCTCAGCCACATGAGTTCCTTTATATTAACAGTGAGAATTCTCTTTAGACCTTCAGAGAAAAAAAAAAAAACTTTATCTGAGAAATATATAATGTCAAACTTTGGAGTGGCGACAAGGTGGCACATTGGATAGAGCACCAGCCCTAGAGTCAGGAGTACCTGAGTGCAAATCCTATTTCAGACAATTAATAATAATTACCTAGCTGTATGGCCTTGGACAAACCACTTAACCCCATTGCTTTGCCAAAAAAACCCTTAAAAAATACTTTGAGAGATGATTTTATAATGTCTCCTTTTACTGGTAATGGCTGGCAAACAGAGAGCTCAGATAGTGGAAAATTCTGTCCTCTTTCACTTTTCCTTATGTAAATAGAAAGAAAAGAAAACATTACAAGCATTATTTTTTAAAGTGTACTTTTGGAATACTTTCAAAAGGACAAAATCTCAGAAGTTACTTTTTTTTCCCTTTTATTCTACCTACTGAATCAAAAGAGAGTCAGGCTATATTACTAAGAGGTCCAAAGTCTGTATTGTTAGATGGCATGGATAGAAAGCAATAATGTTTGATTCTTTGTTTGTGCAAAAGTCACCCTTCATCTTACTTTTCATTGATGTGATTAAATATGCTTAAAACTTCACCTTTGCTGTCATTTCAAGTCTCATTAAAGTTTGTGATAGTGTTAATCAGAGATTCTTGAGCTTAATAGAAGGATCTGACGGAGGTATTTGATGAATCAATTTCTCCTATATAATTAATGCCCAGGGAATGAATAATCTTTGGCCATGCCTATCAGTAGTCAATAAATTGAATCAGACAAGTGAACCTGAACCTGCAAGTTTGCATTGGATCCCTGATCAGTTTGTAGTTGGTTTATTTATAGTGGTTACCAGAGTTATCCTTACTAAATCAACAACTTCATATATTTTGTTGCCCAATAAGTAAACATATATTCATGTGCATGGTTATACACACAGGCATATAAACCAGTAAAACACTGTGGGACAAGTTCTGATGAATATTATAAATAATCATGTCCTTGATCAATATGGATCTATGTTTAGCATGGCTATAAATATCAAATTATAACAAGTTGCTTTCTGTCAGGGAAGCAGGGAGGGAAGGAAGCAAAGGAGAAGAATATAAAACTTAAAACCTTGGAAAAGAAGTGATTGGCAAAGACTACCATTGCAAGTAGTTGTAAAAACAAATAAATAAAATATAAAATAACACAAATAATCATGTCTTATAGTATACTCTAAAAAGAAGAGTTCTAAATTAACCAATTTCTCAAAGACTTTGGTAAATTAAAAATGAGATTGGACAGTCAAACTCAAATGAAAATTAGGACCAATCAAAGGTGGTATGGTTATCTTAAGAGCTAACTACAGATCTAATCAAATCTAGGTGTATGAGAAGAATTAATCCTTCCTTCTTCCATGAGAAAAGGACAGGGAGACATCTTATTTATAGGATCATAAATGTTGAGTTGGAAGGGGACCTTTGACACCATTGAATACACCTTTCTTAGTTTATAAATGAGGAAACTGAGGCTAAAAATCTTAATGACTGCTCAGAGTATCTAAGAGGGGATTTAAACTATCCTCTTCTTTACCTCATTCCAGCATTCTCTCCACTGTACCATGTGGAGAGATTTTTTTATTGGAGGGATTGAGGTGGTTTTTAGATGGATAGAATGCATCACATTTAAAGACAAATAAATCAAATTAAAAATCAAAGATGAGAGAGTTACACTTGTAGTTAAATCTTCCCCATCTGTGGTCAATAACAAACCAGAAGTAAAACAGACATGCCTTAACCACCTGCAAAGTGTCAGTACTTCATTAAAATATAGATGTTTCTGAATCCAGCTCTAAATGCTATTCCTAAGATCCTAAAGAATCTTATTGTCACTACTAATGCAAACCTGAATAAAGAACAAAAAAAATGAAATTTTGTCTATTTCTATTTAGATTGTTGCTTAAGCAATAAATATGTGAATATTATCCAGTGATTCTATTGTTTTTCATAGTTATTAATTACAGGAAATTTAAAAATACAAAGTATTTTTGGTGGGGAAAGCATTGCAATAGTTGCTGAAGTAATACTGTAATGATTGAAAGGAAAGCTGAGGGACAAAATGCTGACCACACTTAGCAATCTATTCCAAGATAAACAGTCATGAAGAAGAACAAAGATTTTGATTAGAAACTTGCAGAGACTATTTCGTTGCAACTTGTCATCATGTACAGATCATTACAAAGATAGAGTTATGGAAAATTTTCTTTCTTAATTGTAATTTCTGGAATTACCAACAAAATAATTGTAAATTTTTGTTCCCTTCCTTATTTTAAAGCCAAAGAGATTCAAGGCATAAAATATTACGGTTAATATTTATTTGATAGTCAAAGAAATATTCATTTATGTGACTCAGCAATATAGTTAAAAGGAGTATATAAAGCAACCCACTGTTGTATTATCCAATACAATGTAATATTCAATCCAATGGGAATTTGTTTGGTACCTACTATGTGCAAGTTGTGTTCTAGTGCAAAGTTTACAATAGGCTAGCCTTCTATCTCTGTCTGAACATCTTCAGTGGAAGGCAACTTCTAGACATCCAATTGGAATCAATAAACAATTTGGTAAAAATCCACCTATGTATTAAGAAGAGTACTTTGTGCTGAGGAAAAACATGTTTATAAAATAAGCAAATACAAGTTAATTTCAGAAGGAAGAGAGGACTAATAACTTAGAAATCACAAAATGCTTTTCTTAAAGAGTAGTACCTGAGGTGGGCCTTGAAGATATGTAAGACAATCTGTGCAAAACCATGATCATAGAGTGTCCAGTTTGAGTAAAAGCTAATAGTAAAGGTGATGGAAATATAGAGTCTGGAAAGGATGTTTGTATATTGTAGTTTGTAGATTGTAGATTGTAGATTGTAGATTGTAGATTGTAGATTGTAGATTGTAGATTGTAAATGCAAGCTGATTTTCCCCCCTAGAGGTAAGAGGAAACCACTGATGATTTTTGAATAAGAGAGTGATATGATAAGACCTTTATCTTAGGAATAATTTTTGTAATCATTTTTTTAGGTTTTTGCAAGGCAAATGGGGTTGAGTGACTTGCCAGCTAGGTGATTATTAAGTGTCTGAGACCGGATTTGAACCCAGGTACTCCTGACTCCAAGGCCAGTGCTTTATCCACTACACCACCTAGCCGCCCCTATTTTAGGAATAATTAATTGACAACTGTGCAGAGGGTGAATTGGAGTAGGTAAATAAAGAAAACAGAAAGAAATTAGAAGATTATTGAAATATTTCAGTTGAGGGGTGGTGAGGGCATAAATTAGGTGTTGATCATTTGACTAGAAAAATTAGAGGGATGCAAAAGCTCTTGTGGATATAGAAAAAAAAAGTTTTAGAAATTGAATGAATATGGAAATGAGGAATACAAAGGAATAAAGAGACCTATGAAGTTAAGAAGCTACATGACTGGAAGAATGTGGATTCCTGAATTAAAATAAGAAAATTTGGAATAGGAGTTAGTCTAAAGGAGATGGCAAATTCTATTGGGATACTAATGAGATCTGAAGGTAATCTCCAACAGCAAAGTGGCAATATACGTCTAGAGTTTAGGACAGAAATTATGACTGCATAAAGAGATTTCACACTCATTTGGAGAATTGAAAGCAGGAAATTTGTTGAAATCACCAAAATAAAGGAATGTATAGAGAAGAAAATTTAAGGAAAAGGTTTACACAAGACTTATAGTTACTGAGAGATGGATCCAACAAAGGAGATGGGTGATAAATCAGAAAGGCAGGAAATATAAAGTTGGGGAATTCCAAGGATAAGAGAGTATCCAGGAGCTGATTGACACTACCAAATCTAAAGAGAGATCCATTAGGATGAGGATTGTTAAATGTTGTTCTGTTAAGAGATTGCTCTTAAAAATATAGAGAAATTGTTGGATCAGAAGCCAGATGGAAAGAATCTTAGAAGAGAGAGATGGTGAGGAAATGGAATGAACTCATATGACTAATTCTTTCTATAGGTTTTCCTGTGAAAAGGAGAAAATATAGTATGGTAATTTGAAATGATGCTGGATGAAATGAAGAGAATACCTATCTTTTCCTTTGAAACTAAAGCAAAGGACAGAAGGAGAGATGATGTAAAGTGTTTCTGAGATATGAAGTAAGAGATAAAATAGATTTAATGGTGGATGGTCTGGTTTTCTTGGTGAGATCTTGTGCCAATGGCAAGGAAATAGTTTACTCCTTTTGGAAGAGTTGGAGGGATTGTAGAAGACAGAAGATAAGTTTTAGAAGAGATGACTATTGTAGGAAAATGGGATAAAATCCATCAAGGATGAATAAAAGCATGGCCATGTGGAATTAGATAACATAAATTTACAATGATAGCGTGATTACCCTCACTGTGATCAAGTGAACAAATAGAGGTAGATAAAGAAATTGGGGAGAGGGAAAATAACTAAGGAAACAGGTTTGACCAGATTGGAATTATGCCAGGGTGCTGAAGCTAAAGAATCAAGGATAGCAGAAGGACTGAAATTGTGAAAAAATTATCACGAGCAAGATTTACTATGGGAGAACAGGAAGGGCTGGAGGAACTAGAGATCATGATTAGGAAGAATAAATTTAAAAAGAATGTGGTCAAAAAAGAGATGAATACCTATGTTTATTATTGCAAATATGAGATTATAATGAGACAAAAATTTTGGAGGGAAAGATCACAGAATTAGCAACACTTTAGATGATAGTGTCATCATTCCTTTATTTGGCTAAGACAGAATGAAGATGAATATTGTGGGAGTTTAGGTTTATGAACTGGATGTCCAAATTTTTCAGTGTGTATGTATATTAAAGTCACTAACTAGGAAAGAGAAATTCTATGGGACAGGTACAGAATCCTTAAAGGGTGATCTAAAGGCTGACATAAAATTATGACAAGGGTCTTGACTGAGTAATATAGAGGAATGGAGTCGAATTTCAAAGACAAAATATTAAGTGATAGTTCCAAACGTACTATCTGGAAGAAGCAGCTAAGAACAAGGATGGAAGTGCACATCTAATTGAGAGAATGAATAATGCTGAACATTGGAGTCAAGAAAACTTGAGTTCAGTTTTAACCTTAGACAATTACTAGCAATGAGACCCTGGGCATGTGACACTTCTGTATACTGCAGTTTCTTTCATTGCAAAATGGGGCTAATAATAGCATCTACTTCTCAGCATTATTTTGAGGATCAAATGAGATAATGGATATTAAAAGAATTTAACATAATGCTTGGCAGATAATAAGTGCTCGTTAAGTTTTATTTCCTTCCCTTTCCTTTTAATGCCCCATGTGTTGGAGGGAAAAGGGGAACCCAGTACAGTAGAGGTGGTCAAGGATATGATGTCTCCTGGAGGAAGTTAATTTTCTATGTATACCAGATGATACAAAACAAGTGAAATGAATAGGGTTAGGATAAAAAGGAATTTATTGATAGTAGACATGGTTCTTTTGGTCAATGTTTGCCATAAAATGTAGATCCTACAACTGAGAAAACTGACCTGAACACTTTAGCTCTATGCACTCTTTTTAAAAAATTGAGATCACAACAATTTATTTTATTTCCAGGTCAAAATATTAAATCTAGTTGAATTTTAAGTTTCCTAAACTTCTGGAACATTTCCCCTTAGATATCTGGCTAGCCATTTCTTAATCCTGAAATTTGTAATCTAGTTTTTTGTTTTTTTTAACTTAAGTTTAAGATTTTACATGTTTCCATATTATGTATAATCTTATTAGAAGTGATCCATTGCTGTTGCATGTAGAGACCCAGTAAAATTCCAATTCCATCACATAATGAATTAGCTTTATTTCTCCCAACTTTGCATCATCTGAAAATGGGGCATGTTGCCATGACTATCATTGTCCTAGTTAAGAAAAACGTTCTTAACATTTACTGAGAATACAGTTATATGATTTGCAAGTAGAGACCTCCTCTCAACACCTTATCTACCCTAATACAGTTTGGAACCAAATATCCCAATTGTGTTACATGTTATTTGATATTGATTGTTCTGCCATTTCTCAACTTTGCTTTATTCCAAAATTAGAAAAGGAGAATTAATTAAATGCCTTCTATGTGCTTGACATTGTTACATCTCTCCCTATGTCTCCCTCCAGAATGTTTGGAGTCTCTTGAATCCTTTCTTGAAGAAGGAAAAATGTCTCTTCCTTCCTTAGCACAGTGGCTAGCATATAATAAGCAATTGATAAATATTTTTCCTCTCTCTCTCTCTCTCTCTCTCTCTCTCTCTCCCTTCCTTTGCTTCCTCCCTCCCTTTTTCCCTACCTTCTAGAATTTTTCCATTCTTTCTTCCCTCTCTCCTTCCTTCTCTCTTTCTTTCCCTCCTTTTTTCTCTCTCCAAACTCTCTTATCAATCTGCCCCTCATCCATGCATAGTGCCACAACATCATTCTCTCTACCAATCAGGAGATTCTTCTATGAATGCTAAAGGGTTGAAACCTGGACTGTGTCCTTATTATTTAAGTCATCATACATTTAATGCAGACACCAAGGATTTATATATGCTTTCTTATATAGGATCTATAAAAGATTTCATGTATTATTTGTCTATACACAAATCTTTATAATGTAATGCATTAATTTGTTTGCACAATGGGGACTTATTTTCTAAATTGGAAAGGGGGAAATATTGTGTGGTGAAAATAATTCTTTAGTTGGAATCAAGTGAGACTTGCATTTAATTCCTACCTTTGATATTTAACTGAGTGACTTTAGGGAAGTCTTTAGACCTTCTTGCTTTTCTCTTTATAAAATGGGGGCAATAATGCCTGTAGTATCTATCTTGCAGAGTTTTTGAGGTTGAATGAAAGATGGACATTACTTTGGAATTTTAAAAAAATTAAAGAATTATCTTTAAAATGTCAGCCATAGTTATTGTTGAACAACTAGTTGTTTCTAGAGAGTCATTTTTTTGGGATAAGGTCTTATTAAGTTGGTATTCATCTAGTCATTCAGCAAGCAATTTTTAAGTAATTATTCTGTGTCAAGAGGGAACTCTAGGTATTGTTGCTACAAATTTAAAAATGAAAGAACAGAGACCATATCAATTTGTGATTTTCTGAATTATGCCATAACAGAGATCCATTTCTATATGAGTTTAACACCATTGGTTTAGAATACATTCACACTTCATGGAACCTACCCAACATTTTGACTTCTTCACTCCTCCCATGGAAGAACCAGGGAAACAGCCCTCCCTTCACATTTTTTGTCCTCATGGCCTGGTTGAAACAACCTCAGCAAAAAAAACCCCAAAACATCCTCACTTACCTAGACAATCAAATCGTAAATGACTGATGTTAAAGGATCAGGTTTCCATCTCCAAACAGTATCACAGTATCTAAAATTTTAAGAGATTTCAGAAGTGTTTTGGCCCCAAATGTACGTGAACAGGGTATCTCTAAGAAACAGTTATGAAGCCTCCTCCCAAAAAGCTCTAATGATAACTGTTCCTTATGCTATTGAAACACATGGCCTGAAATTCCCTTCTCTTTCCACCCCATAAACTCACCTAGACTTTGGACTCACATTGACTGGGTCTGATTCCAAAGAACTGACCCTAAGAGGATCTTGTAACTCTCTTTGGTTCATTGCCTTCACCTCTACTTATGACAGAGCAGGGTTAAAAGTAGTTAGAAGCTCAATTTTATTCTATTCCTAATTTATGCTGAATAGAATTAAAATGTTTAAAAAGTAGCTTTCTGTTTTTTTTAATGAGAGGTGATGAAAATCGGACAAAATTATTTATGTAGAGCTGGAGGTAGCTGTAAAAATAGACTTACTGTTAATATTTTGAGAAATTTATTGAAAACTGAAACTTTTCTCTTTTTAAGTGAAATGTTCGTAAAGAACACTATAAGACTCAGGCTCATGAGAAAGATTTTCTTTTATTCATGGACCTTTAAAAATAAATTAGGTATGGAATGGAAAAGTAAGGCCAATATGATTTGCTGACAAATGAAGCAATTGATCTTGCCTGAATTCCCAGATAAGAGTTAGAAGATCTGTGAAGTAGGGCTCAAGTATCAAAGGTTTTCATTTTCACTCTAAGTATTGAGCTAGCTGGATTTAGCAGATTCTTAGATATTTTTCATATAAAACAAAAGATTGTCATTGCTACAGTTAGGAAGAAATTCAAGTCTTGTCTTGGTATTTAGAAATATGTGGGAAATCTCTCTTTGTCTTTCATCAGCTTTCATTCTGGGGAAATCACAGTAACCTGAACAGGAAATGAAATGGTTCATAGAAGCAAGTGTTTCACTAGCATTTATAAATTGTTACTAAGGCAGTTTTTGAAAACAGTCCATTTCCAGACAGAATAATTATCGTTAGAAGAGGAAGAGGTGTTTGGCATTGGACATTCTTCCTAAAACAGCAAACAACAATAAAACCAATAACAATAGTCTGTAAGTAGTACTCTTTCTCTGGTGATTGAGATGAGAAAAGACCATAAGAAATTAAAGAACTATACTTCAGAATTTCAATAAATTCATATTCTTTGTCAGGTGGGGATTCCCTCCAATATTACAGGTAATCCTTTATCCTATTCAATTGTTGTTCATATCATCGTCTCCATATGGTGTCCATTCAATGTTTTAGTTATCTTTTTTCTAAGCCTTTAAACATTCCATGGGTGCCAATAAATAATTGTATAGATGATAATTCAATAATTATCATGATATATTTATTAAAGTTTCAACAATGGATTCAATGTTAT
This sequence comes from Macrotis lagotis, assembly GCF_037893015.1. Taxonomy (NCBI): domain Eukaryota; kingdom Metazoa; phylum Chordata; class Mammalia; order Peramelemorphia; family Peramelidae; genus Macrotis; species Macrotis lagotis. Next base: position 831,029,246 of record NC_133658.1, read on the forward strand.
AAGAAGATTTTATGAGGAGGAAGAATTGATTCTTGAAAAATGTGCATATTTTAATTAAATAAAATAATATAACAGCATGATTGAAGGTTCAGAGAATATGCAAGGATAATTTTAAAACCATGTTAATTAAGCATTTTAATTTGACTGGAGTGGAAGATCTCTAGAGTTACACAATCAATAAATGTCCATTTTTGAACTCATCTTTTTAGACCTAGAATTCAATCTACTGTATCACCTAATTGCCTCTAGGGGTGATAAGGGTATTAAGATAGCTATCTCTCAATTGTGAAGGTCTTTAAATGTGAAGCAAAAGAGTTGTGAGATGGGAAGTTATTAGAAGTTATAATCAAAATTATGAAGAGAGAATATAGGTTGGTAGACCATTCTGGAGTTGTAGGATACTGAATGACTAAATGAGGGTAATGGTGAAAGACTGGAGACTGAGACATGGATATGGAAGATATTAAAAGAAGAAAATTATATGACTTGGCAATTGATTAGATGTGAAAAAGGAAGTTGAAGGGAAACTGAAAGATAATCTCATTTAGGGGGAAGGGGAAGACTTCAGTAATAATATAAGAATGTAAATTCACCTTAAAGAACAGTTGTGCATTAAAAAAATCAATGAGATCCTCAAATGGAGAGGTCAAAACAGGTAATTGAGAATGCAGGACTAAAAGTCATGGAAAGGTCATAGTTAAGGATGTCGATTGTTTTGCCAATCAATAAACATTTATTAAACAATTACTGTGTGCAGACACTGTGGAAAACATTGGGAAAACAGAGATAAAAGACAGTCCCTACACTCAGAGTGTTCATGGTCTAAAAATGGGTGAAACAACATACAAGAAACTATATGCAGATATCAATAGAAAGAAGGCTCTGGAATTATGAACAAGTGGGAAAAGCCTTCCAGTAGAAGTTGCAATTTTATCTGGAACTTAAAGGAAGACATGGAAGTAGAGAGGAAGAGAAGAGGAGAGAGGACATTCTAAGCATGGGGGAGAATCAGAGAAACTATCCAGAGTCAAAGATGGAATATCAAATTTACAGAACAGCAAGGAGGTCAGCATTTTGGGATGGAAAAAATTGATTATGTGGAGTAAGTGATAAGAAGATTGGAAAGATAGAAGGGGGCTTAGAAGGAGCAGAGATCAAGGAGATCATTCCAAGAATGAGGGATAGCTAGTATAAATGTTCATAGTAGGGAAATGGAATGTCACAGGACAGCAGAGTATGTTGGGGGGGTAGGGAACAGGTTATGTAGAATTGATAGTTTAATTTGCATAGAGGTGTTAATTTCAATTATATGAGAGAGAGAGTAAATGGAAAAATAGAAGATTAAATACAAAGTTTAGGTTAGAGGTGAGAAAGAGGAAAAGGAACTAGCTGAAGAAAAAGAGAAGGAATGGCCAGAGTAGAAAGAGAATCAAAATAGCGAAATATTTAAAGAGAGATTCAGAAAGAAGTAAAGAATGCTCAATAGATAATACAGAGGCTGTACAATACTGTAAGAGTTAAATAAGAAATGAAAGTTGGGAGCTTTGGTCCTTAGGAGGCAATTAATGACCTTTGAAATGGTAATAATGGGATATCTAGACTTGTAGGAGATTAAGGAGAGAAAGGAAATGTAACCTCCTTCTCCAAAAACTTTGCTGTTGAAACAGCAGAGAAAAAAATCAGAAGTAACTAGAAAAGAATGCAAGGAGAATTATTTTTATCAGAGTTCTTAATCTTTTTCTATGTGTCTGTGTATCGTGGACTTCTTTTGTAGTGTTTTGAAACCTATTGACCTTTTCTCAGAATAATATTTTTAAGTGCATGAATACAATACATATGATTACAAAGGAAAATAATAATATTGAAATATGCATTAAAGGTATATGCTTTTTCAGGTTTTGGTCATGAACATTACATATGTCCATGTGGATATCTATGTAGCTCAAAGGGAAACAAGAATAGATATCTCTGGAATCTCTGTCCTTTGCATTTCTACAAAGGAGATTTGAATCATTCTAGAAGGGAAGCAGAAGCTTGATATCTCCTTAGAGAGAGGGACTAGAATTATATCTACCTCCCTAAGTATTGTTAGAGTAGGGAAAATAATTTCAAGCTTCAAGCTAAAATTCTGATTATTCTGCATTAAAAAATAAGAAGTGCCCCAACCTATATACATATGGAAAGTAGATAAATGATCTCTCTCAAAGACATTCCATCACTAATCCATCAAACATAGCAGTTAACAACAAAAGCTAAAAGCACTATTGGGCATAGAAACTGATTAGCGCCCATGCTGTTCTATCAACCTCCACCCCAGACTCATGCCTTTTGGCCTTCAGTAATAGAAAGCCAGGTGCATCCAACTAAGTTAGGGTTGCCAAGATACACAGATAAGGGGATTTGGCTTGAACCTATCAAAGGCAGGCGCTGATTGTTGTACACCTGGGATGATTTCCTTCTGCTTTTTACTGTTTCTATTTAACCAAAACAATGGTGAAATTCCAACAAAGCAACAGCCAAATTAACAACCCAGTGACAATTGATGAAACATAGCAAAAGACTAGTGAATTACCAATTTTATAGGTTTTACCAGGAGACCCATGCATAATTTTTGTTCCTAAAGGCATGTAGATCATTTTTTTTCATTTCTCTCTTAAGATATTTTTTTAACAGGAGAAAATTTTAGTAGCTGTTCTATTGAAAAAAACTGACTTGAAACGTTTTATTCTAGGAAAAATTTTGCCAGCATCTTTTCAAGATTATGAATTGGGCCACATCAAAATCTGAAGAAGTTAATGGGTCTACACTGAACTATTGGCTAAATTTAAAAGCAGACTGAATCTGCAAGCTAGTAATGTAAATGGTTTTAGAACCCAAATGTCAACAAACATCACCACAAGTTTAATGTTCCTTGATGTGGATTTGATTACATCTGTAACTGCCATATTACATAAGCATCACGGTTTTCCTTTGCAAGCCTTCGGGCAAGACTAAAAAGAGAACTGGAAGGCAAACCTACCTGAAGGATTTTGCTCACTGATGTATAAGACCTATTGTTAACAGGTAGACCACTGGAGTCACACAGTAGATTGTCTTGCTGCTTCTGGTTGACATGGGGAGTGTTCTTAATATAAATCTGGATAACAGGCAAGAGGAATAAACTGAAACCAGGATAGTCTACCATATACTTCCCTTTAATAACATTTTCATTGAACAGTGAATTTTAAACTTTTTGTGGGTATTAATGAATTTCCAATAATCCCTGACTTAAGTATTTAATGGTCCTGGCCTTCTTATTAGACTGAGGCATAGAAGATTAGAATTAGAAGGTACTTCTGAGATCATCCAATCCATCTCCTCCTCTATGTTAGGCGATTTATATAAGAGAAGTTAATGATTTGCATAAAATCACATATTTATTAGTGATAGGGCCTGGACTCTAGATTTCTAGTACATATTTACCACAATTATCCTTATGGACAAAGTAAACTTTTGGGAAGAAAAATGTCCAGGACATTTTGGGCAGTAAGAAAATAATTGTCTTGTATTCAACGATCTCTGTAAATGACTGATATAGGACTCAAACAATTCCCATAATTTCATGTTAGAAGAATTGCAGTCGTCTAAGTACAACCTCTATTTGAACAGAAATAAGAAGCAACATCACTACGAAATTCCCAATAAGTATTTATTCTATTTCTCTTTTTTTTTTGCTTGAAAGACTTTCAGTGACTGGAAAACTACTTCCCAAGGCAAATAGTTTCCATTTGAGATACTTGTACTTGTTATATTGAGCATAAATCTGTCCCTTTTCAACTTTTACCCATTGTTCCTAGATATGGACCACAGAACTAAGAAGAAGAAAAAAATCTAATCTGATTGTAAGATCCTTGAAAGTAGGAATTGTCTTTCTTTATTCCCCTATATTTGTATCTCCAGCACTTCCATAGTGCATTGGATAGAGCACAAGCCTTGGAGTCAAAAGGACAGTAGTTTGAATCCGGTCTCTAACTAGCTGTGTGACTTTGGGCAAGTCAATTAGCCCTGACTGCCTCACATTCAGAACTTATCTCCAGTCATCCTAATTCATATCTGGCACTGTATCCAGTTGGCTCTGGAGAAAAAATTGAGACTGGCGACTTAGCACAACACTCCTTCAGTCAAATCCAATTCATATGCTAGTTATGGTATCAGCTCCCTGATGTCATGGACTTCTTCAAAAAAAAGAAAGACAAGCATTATTATAGTGCTGGCTTATGGTACATGCTTCATAAATATTTATTTACCTGACAAAAGACCTCCATTGGACAACACCCACATGAGCTCAACAAATGATGTATTGATAAAGAATGATCAAATAGCTTAAACCATCTATATGCTTGTAGAAATGGAGGGACATTGAGATTACTCCAAGACCTGGCTAAATGCTGCTAAAATTATAGCAAGGTCATTCTTTAAAGAATGAGAATTTACTAATTAAAGCTGATTTCACAAGGAAAACTGTGAAGCATATCCCTATGGATTGCATTAATTTAGGACATAATCTGATATCTTGAAAGACACAAAGATGTGGTTAGAATTACATAAAAGAAAAATCTTGCCCATAAATGTCCTTAGAACCCAACAAAAATAATGTGCTGGAACGAGAGACCAATCTGTTGTTCAAAACTGCCTGGATATAACATTAATCCATAAAGATTTAATATTTTAACTAGTATTGTCATATACAACATGCATAACTTTCAAACTGGAGGTATAGAGAGACTTGTGAAGGAAATTCAAATGATGTGGAATTAAGATAAGAAAGAATTAAGATTAAAAAGAGTCTTTTGAAATACCAAAGATATTTTCAGAGAATTTCCAGATAATGTGTTGGTATGTCAAATAGAACTATTCAATAAAAAAATCACATACACCAAATTACTTTATCCACCAGTAATAGTACTCTGAGTAGTCAGTGAATAATCATTTATGAAGTGCCTAATATGTGCCAGTGATTGTGCTAAATACTGGGCACACAAAGAGAAATAAAAACTTCTCCCTTTGAGGAGCTCATTTTCTAATAATAATATAAAATGAGAAGAATAAAGATGATGGTAACAACAAAACAACAATAAAAACAGCTCAAATTATAATCCTTACCTGGAAATATCAATACTGACAAAGCAGGGGGTGAACCAGGACCACTTTAGCTGAATTAAATCGAAGATAAATAGAATATAAGAGGAATGAAGATGATATAACAAGGAGAACAACAACAACAACAATAACAATAAAAACTCTCTGAAGTTTCAATTGATCATACGTTCAGAGATATGAGAACCCATGAGATGCAACCGAGCACGGATCAATTCTCAGCTACTTGTGCTAATTTTTGTCTAAGAATTAACACCAAGACAAAGTAGAAAGACACTATGGTGATTTACAGAAAGAAATTCACATGTTTTGAGATCTATGGGAGCTATGAAATCAGCTAAGTTGCACAGCACAAAGAGTATTGAATTTGGGAACTAAGTATAAATACTGCCACAGACTTTCATTTGCTGAGTGATAATGGTCAAGTCACTTAAACCTCTTTAACCTCATTTTTTTCTTTATAAAATGGAAATGTGCTCTTGTGAGGATCAAATGATGTTACAAATGTAAAGTACTTTTCAGGCCTTAAAATAATATATAAATATATAAAATGATATATAATGTCTAATAAAAATTTTCATTTTTATTTAATATTTATCAAATTGTTTAATTTATTTGATTATTACATCTATTTATTAAATAATTAATATTTTATTTGTATTATTACTATAAATATAATATTACATAAAGAGCCATAGAATATCATCAACCCTGAAATGAAGGCAAATTGAGATCTGGTAATAGCACTAATTGGGTTACCACTTTAGTGAATGTAATATGATTACTACTAAGAGCTAATGAAATGGTTGGTTTTTGTCCTTCATTATCAAAGAAGACCAAAATGACATCATTACATCTGAAACAAATTACAGTGTATCCTACTGTGATTGATCACCCCAATACGAGCTGCTCTAACACAGATTGTTCACAAATAGTCCATTTGAATACTTGGAGTGGGTACTCTAAACTTATGGATGTCATATTTCCCTTGAGCTGTTTCAATTCTATCTTCCTCCAAGAGTGCAGCACCCTCACTGATGAGGGCATGCCACGTTGGGCAGTCCTGTGCCAGGGTCTTCTATGCTGTATAATCAATTCCAAAGTTCTTCAACGAGACCCTCAGGTTGTCTTGATATCACTTCCTCTGATCCCCTTGTGAGCCCTTTCCCCGTGTAAATTTTCCATAAAATAGTTTTTTGGTGGCAAGTGTATGTCTGGCATTCTAACAATGTGCCCAGTCCATTGTAGTTGCACTCTTTGTAGTAATGTTGGGATGCTAATTTATGTTGAGAAAGGACCTCAGTGTCTGGTATCTTCTCCTGCCAAGTAATCTTCAGAATCTTCCTAAGACAATTTAAATGGAAATGATTCAGTTTTCTCACATGGAACTGGTAGACTGTCCAGGTTTCATAGGCATATAGCAATAGGTCAACACAACAGCTCTGTAGACCTTCAGTATGGTGGTCAAATACCTCTTCTTTCTCATACTTCCTTTTGGAACCTCCCAAATGCTTAGTTAGCTCTGGCAATGTGAATGTCAACCTCATTGTCAATGTGAATCTCCTTGGAAACAACACTGCCAAGGCAAGTGAATTTGTTCACAGTACTCAAAACTTCTCTATTTGCTATAATGGATGGTTCCACATATGGATGGTGTCGTGCTGGCTGATGGAGCACCTGTGTTTTCTTGGTGTTAATTAGACCAAAATTAGCACAAGCAACAGAGAATTGATCCATGCTCTGTTGCATCTCAGCTTCAGAAGTTGTTTCTGCAAACAGAAGATCATGCACCAACACTCCCTCCAATTTGGTCTTGGGTTGTAGCTTTTTCAATTTAAAGAATTTGCGAACCGTGTGATAGCTTACCTTGAGGCTATATTCATCATCATTGAAGGCATTTGATAACATGGCTGAAAACATCATGAGAAAAAGTATGGGAGCAATATGACTTCTGGTCAAGATGGTGAAGAGATGCCAAGCCCTGTCCTAAGCTTTCTTGGATTTCCCTCAGAACTAACATGAATCAAGTCTCTTAACAGAATTTAGATCCACAACTCCCAGAGAAGAACAAAGGGGAACATCTATGAACAAGGTCTGTCTCAAGGGAGCATGGGTGAGCAGGTGGCAGAGAGCAGAGAGCCAGGGCCAGGGCAGCAGGATGAGGCCTAAGGACTAACCTGTGAACAGTACCAGAAGCTTTGGCTGTGTGAGCAGCAGGTGGGAGAGTTCCATCACGGCAGCTAGATTTCCATCTAGCTTTGCTGATCTGGAAGGCCAGGATTGCGAGCCCTGTGTTTTCAGTGGAGTCCCTCTGTTTCCAGCTGAGTCCTCTTCCCCCACATCCATATGGGACAAAGTGACCCTTACCAGAACAAACACAGTACTAGGCCCCCTTCACCCACCAACCCCAAACTCAGGTGTGGGCAGTAAATCTCCCTCAGTGCTGATTGAGGATTGAGGAGGTTATAACTATATAGCCTGAGGGCCCAGAATACTTTTTTGAAGCTAACCAGGATTCTTCTTCACCACCTCCACTCCCTCCTTCCAGGCCTTAGGGAGTAGGCAACGAATGAAGGTCACAGACACTCCAGAGAAAGAGTCTAGCATTCAATACTGGCTGGCCCACTTGAAGTTACTAAGTCCAGTGAGCAAAGCCTCTAGGGATTTCAACACCAAAATTTTGTGAACTATCCCCTGCCCCCAACACAAGATCATAGGAAAAATGAAGAAAAACCAGTGGAAAGGAAGGTGCTTTGGAAAGATACCTTGAGGGGCGGCTAGGTGGTGTAGTGGATAAAGCACCGGCCTTGGAGTCAGGAGGACCTGGGTTCAAATCCAGTCTCAGACACTTCATAATTACCTAGCTGTGTGGCCTTGGGCAAGCCACTTAACCCCATTTGCCTTGCAACAAAAAAACTAAAAAAAACTAAAAAAAAGAAAGATACCTTGGTGTCAAAGATTATAACTCAGAAAGATCTAGAACTTCTGAGCAGAATATGAAATTGTCTACAGCCCAGAAAGTCTTCTTAGAATAAATCAGGACAGAATTTAAAAACCAATTGAAAAATAACACAAGAGAATTAATACTTTGCAAGAGAAAATTATCATTCTGCAACATGAAAATGGAAATAAAATAGGACAAGAGCCAAAAGAAAATAATTCTCTCAAAACACAATTCATCAAATGGAAAACTCCTTCAAAAATAGAATTGACCAATTGGAAAAAGGAGTTGCAAAAGGTAAAAGAAGAAAATTCTTCTCTTAAAAAAAGATTATAATCTGTGGAAAATAATGACTTCATGAGACAACAAGAATGTGTTAAACAAAATGAAAAAATGAAAAAATAGAAGAAAATGTAAAATACTTCACTAGCAAAACAACTGACCTAGAAGAATAGATCCTTAAGAGACAACTTAAGAATAGTTGGGCTTCCTGAAAACATTGAGGATAAAATAAGCCTGGGTTTAATACTTAATGCAGCACAGGAGAATTGCCCTGATATCATGGAACTAGAGGGCAAAGAATATTTGAAAGAATACATCAATATTTGAAAGAATACATCGATATCCTCCTGAAAGGGAACCCAAAATGAAAGGGAAAGGATATTATGGCCAAATTCCAGAACTATCAGATAAAAGTGAAAATCCTGCAAGCAGCTAGAAAGAAACAATTTATATATATGGGATGCCACTGTCAGGATTACACAGGACCTGGCTGCATCAACATTCAGGATTTGAGGGGCCTGGAATATGTTTATTCCAAAGAGGAAGGGAACTTGGAATGCAGCCAAGAATTCACTAACCTGCAAAACTGAGGCTTCTCTTCTAGGGGAATACATGAACATTTACTGAAATAGGAGACTTACAACTTTCCTAATGAAAAACCCAGAGTTAAATAGAAAATTTGGAATTCAAACAGGAGACTCGAGAGATAAATGAAAAAAATATAAAAAGGGAAAAGAAAAAAAGTGTTATTCAATAAAATGAAACTGGCTATATCCCCACTAGGAAGAAAAATTCTCATAACTTTTGAGAATTGTAACTCTATTAGAGACAATATACTTAGCCAGTTGTAATGAACACTCATGACTTGTACAAGATTCTAATAGAATGATTTAAAAACAATATCTCCTTAAAAAGTGGTAAAGAGACTGGATGAGGGAGGAGGTTGAATGGGGTAAATTACAGTATATGAAGAAAGACAAAGGACCCATTGCAATAGAGGGGAATAAGGGGGGGGGGGTTAGAACTGCCTGAATCTTATTCTCATCAGATTTGACTCAAAGAAGTATTAACATATACAGACTAAGCTAAGTTATGAAACTTACCTTATCTTTCAAGTATAAAGAAAGGAAAGAAGGAAGGGGGGGAGGAAAAGAAGGACAGGAAGAAGGGGCAAAGGGAAAGGGGAAGGAAAGAGGAAGGGAATATGGATAAGGTAAAAAAGGGGGGAAACACAGAAGATAGATAGTAGGGAGCAAAATAAAGAGTTAACAATTATAACTTTAATGTGAATGGAATGAACTCTCCCATAAAAGTAAGCAAATAAGAGTGGATTAAAAACCAGAATCAATAGTCTACTTACAAGAAAATCATTTGAAGCGGAGAGACACATATAGAGTAAAGGTAAAAACTTGGAGCAGAATATATTATGCTTCAGCTGAAGTGAAAAAAGCAGGGATATCAATCCTTATCTCAGACAAAGCAGCTGCAAAAATATATCTATTAAAAGAGATAGGGAAGCAAATTATAGCCTCCTAAAAGGTATAATAATGAATGAAGAAATTTCAGTACTAAATATGTATGAACCAAATGGTATAGCATCCAAATTCTTAGAGGAGAAGCTGAATGAGTTTCAGGAAGACATAGATAGTAAAACTCTATTGGTAGGAGACCTCAACTTCTCTCTCTCATAATTAGATAAATCCAATCATAATAGAAACAAAAAGGAAGTCAAGCAGGTAAATAAAATGTTTGAAAACCCAGACATGATAGACCTTTGGAGAAAATTTAATGAGGATATAAAGGAATATTATTTTCTGCACTATATGGCACCTACATGAAATTGTCCATGTACAATGGCATAAAATCCTCACAATTAAATGCAAAAAGGCACCAATAGTGTAGTTCCTTCTCAGGTCATAATGCAATAATGAGCCATGGGAAGATAGACCTAAAACTAATTGGAAATTAAACAACCTCATTTTAAATAATAAGTGGATCAAACAACAAATTATAGATAGAATTAATAATTTCATCCTAGACAATGACAATAACAAGACAAAAGACCAAAACTTATGGGATACAGCCAAGACAGTTACTTGGGGATAATTTATATCTTTAAATGCTTACATTGAATAAATTAAAGAAAGAAGAAAAAGAACTCAGCATGCAACTAAAAAAATTAGAGAAAGACCACTTAAACCCCCCCAATTAAATAGCAAATTAGAAATTCTAAAAATTAAAGGAGAAATTAATAAAATTGAAAGCAAGAAATCTATTGAACTAATAAATAAAACCAAGAGCTGGTTTTATGAAAAAACCAATAAAATTGATAAACTTTTGGTTAATTTGATTAAAAAAAAGCAAGAAGAAAACCAAATTGTTAGTATTATAAATGTAAAAGGTGAACTCACTACCAATGAGGAGGAAATTAAGTAATAATTTGGAATTATTTTGCCCAACTCTATGCCAATAAATTTGGTAATCTAGGTGAAATGGACAAAATTTTACATAAATATATTTCCCAGGCTAAATGAAGAGGAAATTAAATACCTAAATAAACCTATCTCACAAAAAATTCAACAAGCCATTATTGAACTCCTTAAGAAAAGATCTCCTGGGCCAGATGGATTCACAAGTGAATTCTATTAACCATTTAAGGAACAATTGTTTCCAATTATATATAAACTCTTTTGAAAAATAGGTGCAGACTGAACTCTGCCTAACTCTTTCTATGACACCAATATGGTGCTGATATCCAAACCAGGAAAAGTCAAACCAGAGAAAGAAAATTAAGGACCAATTTTCCTAATG